>NW_026291683.1:0-31628 GCF_023091745.1 Budorcas taxicolor
AGCTATATAGGGCATTTTGATATAAATCTGAATGGCATGTTAATTGGATGTTCATATTCTTCGTTCAATTATATGAATATGTCCTTAATGTTTTTCTGAGAGGAAATATATTCTTAAAGTGTTGAGAATTCGATAGCATATTTCTTCGACATGATAAACATTCAAAAGCTTTCATAGTCCTTAGATTATTCGACCAGGACTAGAATAATCAAGTACGGACTATCATCTGTAGTTACCTTTGATTAACATAGAGATATTAATGTTAAAGGGTTGCGGGCATTGAGCTACAACAGCATAGGGATACAATTAACTCACATATGAGTGATCGTTAGTGGAACGGATCATTGAATGTGACCAGAATGACAAACTACATGACTTTGGATTAATAGTTTGTCGTTCGTTGCAAATTGTGCAAATTAATCTTTTTACTTGAGAAATTACGGCTGCCGGATATATCAGAGGCTAAATCTCGCGTTTGGACAAAACTCGCCTTTATCTAGGTAGGCAGCGACCTCTTGCAGTTTAGTCTTGTGATATAGAGACTGACAGGTAATTGTCAATATAGGATCTGTTAACCTCCGACAGTGATGCAATGTCCTATGTGATTTAGTGTCGGTTGTCTTAAATGAGAAATCCTTAGCCGGGGTAGTTGAACAACAGAAATGTGTTTTTCCATAGATGTCATCTCTCATTCTACCAAATTAGATCTATGCATAGAATCATTTAGTAGACTTAATCATTTTGTGGTCTCCATAACGATCGGGATATTTTAACAGAAGGATCGGACAGCACGCTAATTTGCGATTATAAACAGGTTTGTTGGAATTGGACTTCATTACTATATATATTGTCATGATATGTTCGTTGCTAGCGCGTCACTCATGAACATGAACGTATTTCAGGAAATGACGGAGACATTTTTGGAATAGATCTTTTATCGCTATACGGTCATGAACCTAGAAAGTCACACACTAAGGGTGTCATGAATAAGGCAGATTTGAGCTTGGTATTGAGTTAAAAACATGTTAAAGTGTTAACGGTGTTATTTTGGACATTAACGGTTAAGTGGGCCAAAATCATAATTTTTGAAAGTTTTAGGGCCAAAGTATAAATACTGAAAAGTGTTGGGGGCAAAAGTACAAATAGATTGAGGGGTCAATCTTCAATTAATTATTCTAAAGGGGTTTAGAATTAATTAATGTTTGTCTTCATTAGAAAATGAAAAACAACTTGCACTAAAAGACAAAACACAAAAGGTAAAACACTAAAAGACAAATGACAACTTGCACTAAAAGACAAACAACAAGTTGCATGGAAAATTATCCTTTTTGTCCTCTCATGGCCGGCCATAAGGAGAAAAGATTGGACACTTAGCATCATTTTATTATGATAAGCTTGCATGATTGCCACTTGGCACGATCTTAATGAAGTCTTGCATCTATATATATAGAGGACTTCATTCATTCTTCTTGTTGTTCCTTTGGCCGAAAATTACACACAAAACTAGAAGCAAAATCTCTCTTTTTCTCCTTGGTTTTTTGGCCATAGCTAGAAAAAGGATAGAAGATTTTGTTTCTTGTGTTTTTAGCTAATACACACAAGCTCTAGTATACTAACTAAGCTAGCACTTCAATTAGTTAGTTGTCCTTTGCTTTTGGATACCCGTGGACTGACTAGGACTTTTGCACTTGCAGAGGAGCTTTGTCCAAGCCAAGGTCTTCCTTTAGAGTCTACATCCGAGTTCTCCACACGAGGTATTCTTGTATTTCGTTTTAAAATGCATATGTATATAGTTGTATATACTCTTATGTATTTTCTTATATGTACAAGTTACGGATTTACTCTTGAGATTTTTGTGAATACAATTTGCCAACATGCAAACTTTTAATTGTTATTGTTTCTGCTGCGCTTGCATGTTTTGTTATTTACATATCTCGAGACGATCCCGTTGCGCTCCCGCTTTTGAAGTTGACGCCTATTGCGCCTTCATATATTTCAAATAAATGGTACTTAACTTAATCAAAACTGCAACATAACCATCTTTTTGGTGGAATTTTGTGAGCATTTAAGGGTTCGACTACTAAAAGCAAAGATTAGATGTCAAAAGATTATGAATGTCATGCTTTTCTTTTAACTGTCATTCATATGCATGCACCATGAATATAACTGCTCATATACTGATATAAACCAAACATTAACTAGATACCTAAGTTCCCTTACCTAATCCTGAATAGGTATGTGACTATTGCAATTAAAGGTAAAGTTTTAAAAGCAAGAATTTAAGGATCGAGCTTGCTTAGATTTAAAACTTAAAGGTAAAATTGCAAAGATTAGTTACAAGTAAAAACCCTTACTTTAAAAGATCAAGTGGGTGAGAGGATTTGGAAAGAACCCCATGGCTTTCCGTTTTGGTCTATGCTAATACTGGGAGCTATTCTGAGCTCACCTACGTGTGGGCCATTCCCTTCAGAGGGTAGTCTCTTTACTAAGATTAGTAAGATAGACTAGAATGAGTTTTCAATTGAAGTTTTGATAGGAGTGGCCACCCCTTCGGTGGAGTTTTTGTCAAAGATCCCTTCATAGAATATTGATTAGGGTTAACTGCCGTTCGGTAGGCTCTGATCAAGAATATTCTAAGTGAAAAGACCTCATAGAAAAACGGTTAATGTCATGCCCCGACCCAACCTCACACCAAAGGTTAAGTCAGGACTCGACAAATGGATAGAGTCTCCTCTGTACCGTGGACATTCTAGAAACCTGAAAACATTCAATATGGCCATAAAACAAACTGGAACTCCAATTCTAATTAAATCCCAGCTTTAAGGCCATCCGAGCCTTAAGCAATACAAGACAATATAAATACATACAAGCATACAAGCAACAGTCACAAAATCTTTGTCTTTCATTCGCTTATCATACCACTCCATGTTAGCCATTAAACATCCTTAAGAACTAAAGCCAACCATTTAACCATTGAATCACACCCAAGCATGCAACACAACTAGAAGCAAAAATACAAGTTATTACATGCCATAGTTTCATCTCTCCTGCTACCTCCATCTAACTTTGAAGCTTATAATTACACAAATATAAATATGAGCCCATAGGCTCCAAAATAGGATATAAAGTAATACAAGCAAAGTCTTCACATAAATAGCAAGAAACACAGCCACCTCAAGCACAGAGCACACAACAACTAAGGCAACTACTCCGCCTGCACCTCTTGCTCCTCACCTTCAACTAACTCAAAATGGGGTTCAACCTCAGCACCTCCTGAAAATGTTAGCGAGGTATGAGCAACCACAATTGCCCAGTGAGGGATAAAGTCTACCGGGGCGTGCAATGCAATAGTTAATACAAATAAAGAAATTAAACAACAAAAGAGCACTGTAAAAGACAAGTTACCACACATTAAAAATGATACAATTCACTTTAATCCCAACACTCCAGACTTCACTTGATCTTCAATCACGAACCTCGATCAATGTGCCGGTATAAACCCCAATCACTCCAGTGGGTGTACTCCGGATGTACCCTGAGAATCCTACGACCCAACACCCCTGGCAATCTCTGGGCCAGGCGAGTGAGGGACTAGAGCACGGAGATTGAATATCCACTGGCAAGCCCGCCGCCGCCCAGCTGATATCCAATACATCCGTCCCTGACACTATGGTTGCGCAACCACTATGCAATGCACTTTAACCAATGATGATCCAACAATAGAATAAAGCAATAACACGTAGGAGGGTCAACAAAGTAGGTTGCTCTAGAAAACAGTTCAGTTATAAGCATTAGCATACAAACGACTAAATGAATACAAAGGGGTTATTAATATATTTCACACGAAACTTTACCAAGAGCTCATGAATATCTTAAAAACACATTTAAACACTTAATAAGTAATTACAAAGCCTTAGAAGTGCAAAACAACTTATTTTCTACTTTTTCCCCTTTGTAACTTAAGCCATTTGTCTTCCAAACATAAGTTAATGTTCTAGTTTAGTGAGCGGGCTATTCCATGCTTCTAATTACTTCTTATGGAACCCTTAAGACCCTTCAAACTACCCAATTACCTGAAATTACCATAAAAACCCCAATTGCCCCTTTATGAGTTTGTACTACACGTACCATAATCGGAACCCAATCGAGAGTTAGAAAAGCACATCTAGCACCTACATAGCCTAAGATTATGAAATGTGATGGCCAATTCAACCCGGATTCGTAGTAACCCTGAAACCTCTTTCTAAAAGTCGTTAAATTCACGTTTTTACTAAGTTACAAGAAATGTAACCTCCCGGGGCTATTAATCTAGCTTTATAAACATCTAAGGAACCTATTAGAAGCAATGAATCAAGCTATAATGCACAATTCCTCAAAACTCTAAAAATTCGTTACTATTCACACCCTACAATCAACCAACGCATTTAACCGGTTAAAAAGCGAAACAATAGCATAAACTTGGTCTCTACAACACGTATACCTCATATAATATCATATTTAAGCATACCATAAGCATTTATTGAAAAATCTACAAAATAAGAAAGTTGCAACATTTTAAAAGATGCAAAATATACATGCAAATCCCTCACCAATGCACGAAAAAGCTCGTAGGAAGGTAGAGAACCTTAGAAAATACCTAATCCTAGCTTGAGAGAGCTTGAGATGCAAGATTTGAATAGCAAAAATCTCCTCCTTGGCTGCTAAGGGCTGTCGGGTTTGAGAGACACTATTCAACTTTTTTTTTTAAAGTCATCTTATGTTCTATTGTGTATTGCTAAGTATATATAAAGTGCGATTTATTTTTATGTGTGTGTGTTGACAATAAAAGTGAGTCAAACTAGCTTAAAATAAGTTTAATGGTACAATAAAATGTTATCTAGCTAGAATATAAAGTTAGACTACATAATACTATTCACTTGATTCATTAAAACATTTCCTTAACGGATGCTCTCAACACTAATAGCTCAAAGACACATTTTTCTCATTCCTAAAATAATTAATATGATTTAAGAAAAATGCTAATTCGAATAAAATAGGTGGTTGAAAAACGCAATAAATAGTAACCACAGAAAGTAACAAGTAATGCACAGTAAAAATGCACAAATAGTGGATGCAATAGTTAATAGAAGTACGGTGAAGTTCTCAGATGTCACAATTAATACACTTGACATTGAAGAATAGTATCATCCCTTTGGAGTTCTTGCTATTTCTTAAGTGAAGCCGAATATAAATATTGGAATATCATTGGATGGGTTGCCATCCAAATGGTGATATTTCAAATAAATGGTACTTAACTTAATCAAAACTTCAATATGACCACCCTTTCAATGGAATGTTGTGAGTAGGATTAAGACACTTAGACATCTTAGTAGTTTAAAGGTTCAACTACTAAAACCAAAGATTAGATGTCAAAAAATTATGAATGTCATGCTTTCCTTTTAACTATCATTCATATGCATGCACCATGAATATAACTGCTCATATACTGATATATAATTGTTTGTTGAAAATATCCAGAGATGTCAGAAATTTTAGATTCCTCTAAAGTCCATTATCTCTTCATGAATATTTTGACTGGGTATAATTTCAAAAGTTAGGTGTATGACCTAGACATAGTATTTGAAGTAGAAAAATGCAAGTACGTCTTAGACCAACCTTGACCTCAAGTTTTTTTACGTTCATCTAAATATTGTGTAGAGACAAAGAGACTATAGGTACAGGCTGATAACAAGGCTAAGACCATTACATTGGGTGCCATGTCAGATACTCTGCGGTCTCAACACAAAAGTATAAAAACTGCTTCTTACGTGTTGACTTCTTTGGAAATTGTGAGTGATGATGACTACAAAGATGGCAGAGGAAAAATGGTTCAAGGTGCATGTGCACCAGATGATGTATAATTTTTTCATCGCCAGGATCTTTGGAGGTAAGATCAGTCCTGCAAGTGAGGTACAAATGATCCTTTGGATACTACCTGAATCCTATGCTCAAGACAGGCTCGAGTAACTCACGGATGGATTGAGAAAAACATCTTTGAGGTTGTTAGAGGGTTTTCAGGAAGTAAAGGAAGAAGAGGTGGAACAACTATCTGAGCAGTTTGATGAACAACTAAGAGAAAAGAAGAGGAATACTAATTGTAAGCCCAAGGGGAAGTGCTTCAAGTGCAAACAGAAAGGACATTGGAAGCAGGATTGTCCTCGGTATCTTGCTAAGAGCAAATTACGTATTTCTATTAATCCTTGTTTATGAAACATGTTTAGTGGTAGAATCTATTATGGTAGACTCAGGCACCGCTAACCATTACTGTATATCATTGTAGGAGTTACAAGTAACAAGAAGGCGTAATAGAAGAACATTTGCTATGCAAGGGATGTGCTAGAGCAGTGGGAGTGATTAATTTATTGATTAGAATACATATATTTAGAACATGCGATGAAACTAAGTTTCGGGATCGGAAACTATTGTTTATTCTTTTATATACTGATGTTTTATATCAGTTAGAATGGTACAAAATAATGTTCTATTTTAAATACATGGTATTTTAGATTAATACTCCATTGCATGTTTCTGAGTGAAAAGTCTCCTACTAGTGAAGTCTACTATTTTGTTCTCCATGCTAATTGAAAATGGTCAAGAATGAGTTTTAGACTCATTAGATCTTGAACCATGGGCTCATTTAGGATCTTGGCTTCGTGAAACGTGATCGAAAAGTAACTTACAACTAAATGGCTAGGATAAAAAAATATACTAGGCTTGGTACACATAAGTGTAGACTAATGAGAAAACCAGTTTATTAATAGATACCCATTACTTTCATAGATTATCATTAGAATAATGATTTTGAACCGCATAATGCAAAGTCTGAGCATTTCACGCTTAGATGGAGCGGCGATTAAATATGAAAATCATGGTACTTCAAATTGATCGTGAAAGTGAATATCTGTTAGGTGAGCTCAATGACTATTTAATTATGACTCAGATGACTACACCGGATTTTATTAAAGTACAATGATGTATCTGAGAAGAGCAATTGTATTCTGTCGAATATGATAAGCTCCATGGGCAACTTAAGGGTCTTTGGTAATATTCTTTTGGAATATGCAAGTGAAATAGAGATTATGCATGTCAATCATTGGTTCTATTTAAATCAGTACTTAGGACACCCTAGTATTATGGATAGTGCTAGAACCTAGTTTCGGCACAAAGTCCATTTAATGGGTTGACCAGCCTATGTACTGAATAGTTATGCTAAAAAATAGGAAACCAAGATTTGACACATACTATTGCAAAGGTTATCCAGAGAATACAATATGAGGAATATTCTACAATACCAAGGAACAAAGGATGCGGTATAGTATCCAGGCTAAGTACTTGAAGGTACGTTGTAAGAATTTTCCAGTAACCCAACTCAGATATAGTTCTAAAACTGAGAGTTTTAGATTTCTCTAGCATTATAAAGGTTGTAGATGGTCAGTAATCTAGTTCTTACGCATAGATGAAACTATGTTGTAGTGGGAGGAATTCTGGATTCCTAGATAGCTACATCAGAGAGTTTCCTTCAGAACTAACTTTGATATTCTAGTAATGGATCTCTCAGATCATAAAGTAGTTATCTATGTACATACAGACGTATGAAACCGATTAACATCACATCCGAAGAAACAAATCCCATAGGATGTGAATAGTATACTACAAGTGAAGTAGATGGTCAAGAAGATGAAAATCTTCAGAGCCAGGCATAATTGCAAAGTCTCTTAGAAATGAATGGTCCGGTTATAAGAAGACATCTTTGTAAATGATCACGCTAGAGTCCATCTAGACACTTTTTGTCATTGGCAGTCATTCTGAATGCCAGATATGAAAAGTAGATATCAAGACAGTTTTCTTTGGGTAGAGGTCTTGACAGATCTGGGAATTATGCTATTCGATTCAAGAACATACTGTCGGTGACCTTGAAGGTCCATTTATTTGGATGAAAGCTAACATCCAGGGTGTTGGAACATTAGATTTGATCAGATTTGTTTTGATCAAAATGTTAGTGAGCCTTGATGTGTAAAAGAACAAAGAAGATTATTGAGGAACACTTTTGATTACAAGTGTGCATGTACTATTTTGGTCTAGAAGTCTTTTTAGAACCAAAAAATGAAGAGATTGAAACAAAGTGAACTATGTCTTGGATATTGCAAGGTCGCAAGGCTAAGACACTAGTATTGTTTCAAGGTTCATTTTTAGAAGATACAAATCGGTTTGACATATAAGTCCCCATGAAAAGTGGGCATAATTTTTCAAACTTGGAACATCTCTATCTCAGGATTATTGTCTAAGAGACAAGCAAGGAGATAGAAGCGATGAAGGAATTTCCATGTGTGACAATAGTTGAAAATCAAGGGTATGTCATGATTCCATCCTAGGTTGGATATTTGTATTTCCATAGGCATGATAAGCAAATATCAGTTAAATCTAAGATCAGGTTATTAAGTGATAGATAAGCATGTACTCAAGTATCTTAGGAGAAAGAGAGATTATATGCTGATATATCTATCTGGTATCTTTATACTTGGAAGTTGTATAATATTTCAAAAACTAGTCATGTAGAATCTAGAGAATGATCTCTAGATGTGTCTTCACTCTGTCTATAGTTGGGAGGGATGACAATTAAGTATTGTTAACTCAATAAGGGATGACAATTTGCTATTGTCAGCTCAACCATGGAGATCAGAGTTTGTGGTAATAGCAGAAGCTGCAAGGAAGAGAGAAAGTAACTTGGGTAATTCTTAATGGAATTAGAGCTTTCGTGATAGTACTGGAACCTTTGTAGCTATGTACTATAAGGACTTGTTACCAGGAGGAACCTAAGGAACTACTATATAAAAAGGTTTGTTAAGTGAGAGCACCATTAAGTTCAGGAGTTTGCTCGAAAGGGTGAATGTGGTGGATAAGATAACTTCGATTGATAGTTTAACAAGATTTGTTTTACTCATGAGTCTCACTGAGAGAGTATTCTATACTCTGGTGAAGGCGAATGGCGCTAGATTATATTGGTGGTAGTTCTCTTTAGTGTAAGTGGGAATATGTTAGGAATTATATGCCCAAAAGACCACTAGCGCTAAGACGTCTCAGTGAATGGATATTATAACAATTAATAATCAGTGCATCTTACATGAGCATCTTTATACTCTCATTATATTCTTTATATATATGCATGCTAAGGTTCTTTGATTTGAGTGAATAGCATAGGTACGTGGTGATCCATATAGAAGGCATATGCTATGAGGCTTGAATCTAAACTATAGGTTCATAACCGTATAATAAAGTTGGACACTTCACTATGGAATGTTATAATGAGAGAGTCTTCTATTATGTCGGGTGACCTACCTTGGTCATTGGAGGGGCTTTCCGGACTTTTCTCATTAGTGCACGGGAGTGCAATGAACTGGACCATGGTAGATGTGATCTCTGTAAAAGTACTATCGCTCGAATGAGATCAGAAACATCTCAAGCTACTAAGGGACCAATGCTCTAGTTCTTGAACATATGTGGATGACCAATGAACTCAAAGACATGTATTTTGATTCACAATGGGTGAGATCTTATATGGGTCAACAACTCTGTGTTTTGGATACATGGACTTGACTAGTTGGCACATGCATATGTGTCAAGTCGTTCTATGCCATCTTAACAATGGGTGATCCCCTTTTGTGACATCCTATTAATCATTGAAACCTAAGTACTTAGTAATATAGTCAACCGTGGCTATATTTAGATATTGAACTTGTGGGTTTCTCCCTGGATGAAGAGAATAATATCTAGATGATGATTATTGGAGGATTAGAGGCACAAAGAATAAAGGTAATCAAGAAAGGTGGATAGTACAAAGTGAAGACCTAGTATTGATTGCGGGTTCTACATAGAGGGGCATTATGGTCTTTTATACTTAGTAGGTCAAAGACATAGTCAAACCTCATTTAACTGGCATCATGGGAATGAGTATTGGTACTAGAGTGCAGCCATAGCTCTTTAGTGGAATGAGCTAGGGTTAAAATGAAATAAATGCAGCTAGTGCCTAGTAGAGGCATTTTAGTCATTTTGGAGCTAGGGCAAATATGTATTTTGGTCTCTCTTCTAGCTAATTTCCATATTGGTAAGTACAGTTTCTTTTTCTCTATAAATGGCCTACGGAGTATATATTTGGCAAGAGGATATCGTGTGATTAAATGAGGAAGTTAGGTGATAGAATTGTAGGCTAGCTATTATTGTAGGACTCTTTATTTTATAAATTATCTTTAAGATATGAAATTCATAAAGATAATAAAGAGATAATACAATAGATTATCTAGCTTATTATCTAGCAATAATAATGTGGACAAGATATAGTCCAGATACATTATTGGATGCAAGTACAATTCCTAGGTCTCCTAGTACTCCTAAGTCACACGAGTCACTTAGGACTCTACTAAGCTAAGACATGGTCAATAAAAAGAAAAAGATGAAGAGTTCTTCATCACTTCTTCCATTGAAAGAAAACCACATAGCCATAGAGAGGAAAAAAAGAGAGTGAGTTTCATCCCACAACGAACATCACCAAGACATGGAATTAGAATAGAAGAGAAGATCAATTGTGACTTCCCCTTCGAAGCCGCGGATTTCTTCTTCCATTGGTGTGGAACTCTAGGCCAAAGCAAGTAAAGAGGAGTGGTGTCTACTCATTGTAGCCATCGTGTGATGAGTATCATAGAGTGTTGAGTTTTGATGCCAACACTTAGAGGTAATCAATCTGTCTGCGAAGTCTTAAACTATGTTTTATGCATGTATGCCTGCTTGTTTATATGTATTTGCTTGGTTATCGGTTCTTGATTGCTTTTGATGCACTAGATTAAGGTTTTGATGCCTAAATTTCTAGTAATCTAGGTGTTAGAACCTTGCATAATAACCAACTAGTTAATGATTATGATACGTTTGTGGCATTGTTTTGGTAAACGGGTTAGGGTGTTGTAGTGTTAATGGTTGAAGGGGCTTTTTGGGATTAAGCATTAGTTGTAGTTTAAAGTGAGGGGTTTTAATGGTTATTGGTGTCATAAAGTGCCTATGTAAAGTTGGTGTAGTTAAGAGGTAAGTTGTGTAGCCTAAGTATTAGTATGTTATTTGTATATGAGCCTTAAAGTTAATGTCAATTTTTGCGAGAGTAACTAGTTGATTTTGATATTGTTGTATTTAACTTATTGCTATAAAAGTTACTTATATGAAAAGTAGTTGTTTACATTATCGCTTGTTCAATTGTTATGATGTGTTATTTAGATGGTTACCTTGTGTGGTTATCAAATCGGTTTTCCTTAGAATCATAGATATCATTGAGTAGAAACTCTTATCTTTTGTTATCGATTTCATGGTTGCACAACCATTTAGGCATGGTAGTATCGGGGAAGCCGAGCAGTATCAAGCTTGTTAGTATACCTCGGCTACCATGGTACCCAGTCCCTCTCTCGTTAAGGATGACGCCCTGGGCGAGTTGGGTCGTACGATAATTGGGGTATATCTAGAGTACACCCAGTGGAATGAATGGGGTTTACCTGCTCATTGATCTCGTTATTGATATCTTCATTATCTCTCGTTCGTGGTTTGTGGATCTTGGCTTGTGGTTCGTGCTCGTGACTAACATTGTATCCTTTTGAGTAACTCTCGCTTGGGCCCTAAGTCCTTGGAGAATTACCTATGATTTCCTTATTTGCTTAAATGTTATTCAATTTGTGATATTAGTTAACTTTCTCGTGTTGACGTCGCATCTATGTGATTGCATTGTTCATTGTCTACTATTTGTACATAGCTTGTTACGTAGTTATAGTTTACTAAAAGTCTTTAATTGTTTATATGTTGTAATTGTTTAATTCTTAGTTTTTTAAAATGTGTTGATTAACTTGTTTGTCTTGAATGAGAGAGTTTTATTATGTTAATAGATTCTTTGGCTTATTTGCATTACACGAAAGGTTTTTAAAACTCCCCGGATATCTATTTCCCTCCCTCACTGAGCAATAGTGTTTTGCTCACCCCTCTTTCTGACGTTTTCAGGTTTAGTATGAAGGAATTGAAGTGTCTTCAAGATGTCTGGACTTCTGTGCATTGGAATGTTGTTTGCTTGTGATTGCACAATTTGCAAAGTAAAGGCTTATTTGAATTCATGTCTTTGTATTATTTTGAAGTTTAGGTGATTCTGTATATAATTCAATAATCTTGAATGTAATCTTTATATAAGAGATGTAATTATATTTTAAATTAAAGTTAATTAGAGTGGTATGATAACTTAGTATATGTAATAGATTAGTATTGTTTAAATCCGAACCTAGCATGTATGTATCTGTCTAAAGGAAAAAGAGTTATAATAGTCTTAGGAATTGGATTTGGAACTTTATATATATGTTTTGGGATGTTGTTGTGTGAATTCTTCTGCTTGCAGGTTTTTGGATTGGCCTAAGTACAAGGGAGACTCCGTTCGTTTTAACTCATTTTTCATGCCTTAGGGAATGAGATCGAGGCTTCGGTCTCGTGAGGGATCAAGGTGTTACACTATGCATTTTTCATAGCCTTGGTCAACTAGTGTAGTATGAATGCAAGGTAGGAGAGATTTTCAATAATTATTTTGGAATTAGGATAACTCAAAAATCCTAAATGCTTTCTGACTTGAATTTGTTGTACACAGAACTACCTAGCATGGTTTTTTCACCTATATAAAGGTTGTTAGCCTGAAGGCCTTAATCCTATGTTTTGATTATTAACTAAATCTTAACTGTACACTTAATCTATTGACTAATCTTGCTTTGTATTAGTTCATTATGTTTGAGATTAGTCAAAGATTGAAGGATGCTCAAATGATGAGCAAAGCACATGGAGATTGGAGTGATGATCAAACTCATGGAAAATGAAATGATAATCAAACACAAGTTCCACATTAATCAAGCATTTAGTCCCTATCAATGTCAAAGCAATGTTCAATGTTCAAATCATGATGAAGCTCAATAGTTAATCTAGCTTAAAGAACAAATGCTCCAAGGGTTGATGAAGCTTGTGGATCCTATCAAGTTTCAAGTTCTATCATGCTCAAAGGTAAACTGAATCAAGATGATCTCATCAGAAGTTCAACATATCCAAGTGCCAAAAGAGATGAAGATCATTCTAGCTCAACAGTGCATAACCTCAACATCATCTAATCAAGCTCAAAGGACTTTAATGGTCAAGATCTATAAATATTCAAAATGTGAACATCTTAGCTAAGATCTTGTCCTGAAGAAGGAAGATTCAAGAGATGATCAAAGCACTTTGTGAATTTCAATGTTTTACAATCTCAAGAGTGCCAAACAAGTTCAAGATACTAATCAAGATCAAGTTCTTCTAAGATTGGTGAAGATCTATTGAAGCTTTGAAGAGTTAATATCCATGAAGATCTTTCCAAAGAAGAATAAAGATTGTAGAAGATGAAGAGGGAGTCATAAGTGTAGAAGTGGCAACATAACAGCTTTACAATTGTGGTTTGCCTTTGATTTCATTTTAAAGCTCAAAAATCATTTTGCAAAATCCACGTTAATTTTACCCTTGGGATTTTAGAAAATATTTTGGGATGTTTAAAAGGTTGAAAACTCCTTTTAAAAATTGCTCTTAAAGTTTCCATTTCAAGAAAATCGTTTCGAATCGTCAAGACAAAACTTTGTGCTAAAAAAGGGTAATCCGGGCGAGTGACCTGGTCGAGTGAGTTGACCGGATCCATTCACCCAGATCTTGTCCAGTGATATCTGGGCGAGTGACTTGGTCGAGTCACTCGACCAAGTCCACTCGACCGGATTGCTGTGTTTGAAAATTATAGCCATCATATATCCGTTGGCAACTTTTTCTATATATTTTTAAACATCCCCATTACTCAAAATACCTCTTCCAACTACAAACAATTGCTCTATAACTTTCATATCTTCAAAACACATTTGCTTGAACATTTATTGAGTTTTAACTTACAAATCAATTGAGCATTCAAGAGCATTAAATTGTATCTATTCACTCTTAAGGAGAGTTCATTGTACTCATCCTTTATCCACTTGTTGTGAGATAAACACTACTATAGCTTGAGAGAAGTATTGTATAGGGAGTGTTTATAACTTCTTTGTGGATTCAAAGAAGTAAATAGACTTATACAAACTCTTGTGGAGTCAAGAGATCTTGTAGTGTTGGTTTGTGCTTCACTAACTTGTGAAGAAGCACTACCAGGGAACTAGTGGAAAGCCTAATAGGAGGAAGACCTTAGGTAGTGGAGTAGATTAGCGAACCACCTAATAATCGACGCATCATCTCTTTCTCTCTCTTTCCTTAAACTCTTTATATTTGTGCATGCATAGTGTTTGATAAATTGCTTGAAAGAATTCAATGGTTTTTATCATTTCCGAAAAAGTAGTAGCATTGTCCCTATATCCTAATTTACCCTTCCTCTTAGGATAATTTAGCCTAACAAAGGCCTCTATCCCAAGCCCCACAATTGTATCATCTCCTTTGAGATATCTCTCTCTCTTTTTCACACGTGTAAGCCTCTCTAAGAGGAAACACGAAACACTCTTCTTTTAGTTTAGTTTTGCAAGATCAAATCTCACAATTTGATCAACACTTGAGCTAGAATTTGGCATAGAGGGGAAGATCAAGTTAAGGAGCGAAATCTTGAAGTAAGCGTCTGGAGCATTCTTTGAAGGTGAAGTTTTCCGTTTCGCGATAAAAGGTATTTCAAAAAACTTTATTTGCTTTGAGATTAAACTATGAACTGTTTATATATTCAAATAGCTATTTCATGCTTTATTCATTTTAAAGATCTGTGCATAAATATTTATGCCTTATTCTTGTCTAAGATAGAATTTGTTTTCATGCGGTATAACATTTCCCTTCATGTACCATGTCGCACAAGGTATAGTTTCTACACTTAGAAACCTCATTTAATCATGGTGTCTCGGGCAGTGTTCATTGTGATATTATACTAAAAGTTGTTGAGATATTCTTTGAATTCAGTACTTAAGTATTCTCCTCCACAATGGTCTTAATACTCTTTCCTGTTTGGTTTTAACCTCAGTCTTAAGATTTTTGAACTTTTCAGAAAGCTTTAGACTTGTACTTCATTAAATACACAAATGACCATACCATGATAATCATCGATAAAGATTATAGAGTAGTTATAACTTGTTGGAATTAAGGTATGCCCAAAAGACCACTAGCACAATGTCATCGTTGTATCTGGATATTTACAACATTTTGATTAATGTCATCTTAATTTTATGAGCATGTTTCTCTCTTATTGTGTGTGTGTGTGTGTGTGTGCAAAAGTCCATTGCTTCAGGAGTTGACTTGTGTACATGGTAGTTATGTACAGAAGGTCCAAGTCATGGTTACTTGTCAAGCAGGAATGTTGTCCATAACTAAGTAGTAGAGTTGTACACTTTACTATTGTAGAACTTATTGTGAGTAAGTTCCCTTAACAGTAGGGTGATCTGCTTTGGTCATAAAGAGGGTTCCAGACTTACTTCACTTATGCATGTGTTATGCATTGGATGAGACCACTGTAGGTGTGATCTCTAAAAAAGTACTATCACAGAAAGAGATCACCTATACCTACTAGCTTATAAGTGGACCAGTTGTAACATCCTGACCCCTCACAGAATCAGGTCTCTCCGATCCAAAAACCCCAAGTCACGAAAAATGAGGGAAAACGGACTGAGTTTCCCTTGTTTCTAGGCCTAACCAACCTGCACGCAGAAGAAATGGACCACAATAGCAAGATAACATTCATACATGCATTTCCATTAGTTACTGAAATACTAAGGTCATAATTCCGATTATCATACTACTTTAATGTCTCTATTTAACTAACTTAGATATTAAGTCATTCAACCAACTTTAACGTAGTCCCATTCATTTCTAATTTATTTAGCAGTCTCAAAACTTTTTTAGCAAAATAGATTATAGTATTCTAGTTAGGTTATGACTAGTTAAAGCATTAACTAAAATATTACAGACACTATTGTAACGCCCCAACTCGACCCCTCCTAAGATCAAGTCGAGACATGACGGAAAAATTCGGCATGGTACCGTTTGTTTTCTAGACATTAGCCCGAAAATAAACTGCACACAAAACTTGCCACAACAACAAATATAATCCTCAATCAACTATATATAAGTCATTCATAACATTCTGAGTACCCTGCCCGTTCGTTTCACTACACTTCACACCATATTACAATATAAAGGATTCAAAATAAAACTTTACAAGTCAAACTATAATACATTACAAAAGGAGGAAAACTATACAAAATAATACAATCCTCTAACTCCAAAATGACTATTAACATTTATACATTAAAGTCTTTGAACACTAAATAAACTATTAACATGTTTACAAGTACTTCAACTACAAGTAATCAAGTAGCGGGCTTATCCACATCATCCTGCACATACTCCACATAAGCTAAGTCTTGACCACTTGAAATGTTGAAAAGAGGGGTGCGCATACAACACATGTATACTCAGTGAGGGAGGTAGATGTAAGGAATTTTGAAAACCACTTTATCTCTTCAAAAACATGTAATGCATATAAAGTAATAAATAGGCAATAAAGTAATAATACAAGAAAAGTAACATGATAAAGAATACGCATTAACGAAATAAACACATTGAAAAGGATACGCTCGTTCTGTTGATGTTGTTGCCCACACACCATCACGAACAACTTCCCCTATACACCAAGCAGTACCATCGGGTATGCTGACTCAACCTATGACCCAATCCCTCACGATGCACTCCGCCCAGTCCTTTCGGGATAGGGAATAGCACATCGGTAGTCGTGTCATCGCCTGGCAAGCCCGATACCGCCCAGGGTGACGCAAGCTAACCATAGTTGTTTGGTTGCAAGCATGCATCACATTAATGCATATAACACATAAAGAGAAAAGTATTTAAAACATATAAGGGAAATCAACAAAGTAGGTTGATTCCCGGAAAAACTTATATGTATAAGCATACATTCATTAACTAACCAACTCAAGCACTCAACTACATAGACAACACAAACTTTCATACAAGCAATAAACCATTCCAATCTATCCTAAACAACTAAACACTTTAAGCATTAATGTAACGCCCCGATCCCTCACGAGACTGGAGGCTCTAATAACCAAGCTATTCTCAACCCAATTCCAACCCAGTCTCAAAATTTTAGGGAAAACGGACAGAGTTTCCTCTGTACCGGGGACATTTTTCAAACCTGTAAATGCTCAAAATAGCCACAATATACTAAAACAAGCTTTTATACTTAAAATTCAAAGGTTCAAGGCCATCCAAGCCTTGGAACAACAATTACATATAACACACAAGCAAGCAAAGCATTTCTAATTTTAACCATAGGCAGTTAGATACAACAATAGCCAAGTTCTACTTCCAAGTTTGTTAATCACACAAGCATGCAAAAGAATAAGTTTACTATGGATTATTACATGTCATTCCACTTTATATCCAAAATACAAGATTACAAATTATTACATTCACCAAATATACTCAAGACCCCAAGGTCACAAAAAGGCAATCAACAACAACTCCACGCAAGCTTCACATTTTAGACAACCTTATCACACAAGAAGTCACGAAAATTGCTTAACTAGCACTTCCTCCTCTTCTACTACCGCTTACTAGCTGGAGGACTACCTCAACTTCTCCTGAAACATATTAAATGAGGAGTGAGCAACAAAGTTGCCCAGCGAGGGAGGTGATGCAATATACCAACGTGCAATATGATATGCAAATACAAGATAACATGTATAAGCCACATAAACCAACAAGATAATAAGCCAAGCAATTAATCACTTTTAAAAAGGATACGGTTCCACTTCCAAGTCTTCACTCACGAGCCACGAACCACGAGCATCACGAACATGCCGGCAAACCCCAAACACCAACAATTGGGATACTCCGAATGTATCCCGATCCTACGACCCTTTCTCCCGAGGTAGGTCCATGCCCAGCAGGTGAACCATGCCTCTGGGGTAGTGGAGTATGCCTCAGTGAGAAAGGGAATAGGCACCATGGTAGTCGAGGGAGCACGACAAGCCCGACGCCGCCCGTGTTTCTCGACGCTACCATGTCCAAAAAGGTTGTGCAACCCGACACGAATTCAAGAATTCACGAGATAATATCAAACAAACACG
The DNA here is from genome assembly GCF_023091745.1 of Budorcas taxicolor. Taxonomy (NCBI): domain Eukaryota; kingdom Metazoa; phylum Chordata; class Mammalia; order Artiodactyla; family Bovidae; genus Budorcas; species Budorcas taxicolor. Next base: position 18,210 of record NW_026291683.1, read on the forward strand.
AGTAATCACGAGATAACAAATAAATGGTACATGAAAACTTTATCAATTAGTTAAATCATATAATCTAAAAACAATTAAATAAACTAAGATGCACAAAAGGGTTAAAGACTCCCTCACCTTAGAAAAGCCAAGAATCCATTCCAATTGCACCAAATCTTCTTTAATTACCACTCAAGACCCTTACCTAAATACAATAACTTTATTTAACTTAAGACAACTCAACTATTTCTAAACAAGTTATCTTGCATGCCATAATCACATTTTATACTTTAATTTAACACATAATCCAAGTAATCACTCAAGTAGCCAAGTATTCCAATCATAATCATAACTTCACACATACAATACAATTTACAAGCAATATAAACAATATAACAAGATATAAGCATGTTTACTCCATACACATTTGAGATCTCAAGATAGCAAGTAAATAAAAAGTCGGGAGGTTAGCAAAGTAGGCTAACCTTACCCACGAATCAATTTATAACTCAAGAAATACTAAATATAACAATTATAACATGTATACCAATTCAACTATCTAGCTATGCTACAAGTTCAAGAAATTCTCAAATAATCCAACAAATTTCTTAACAGAAGCTTATCTTAGTCAATTCAGTTACAAATGCTATTGACCTCCAAACTGACTAATTTTTGTGTAGAAACGTAGCTCTTCGAGTGTAGATGATTTTAGAATCAAACGGTGCCTAATTCCAAGTTAAATTCCATAAGTTATACCCTTTTCCGTGCAACTACTCTAAACTGCCCTGCACCAACGATTTTTCCTAGACACATTTCGAAAATGGCTAAATCGGAGGCCTAAAACATTAGAATTAGCCTTAGCCCTAGAAATCAACATTTGCTCTAAACTGCCTAATCTAGCTGCTGTACAAATTTGGTTAATTTTTGAGCATGTTTGCTATGTCCGAAAGGCTCCAAAAGTCGGGTACACTGCACTGATCCAAACAGAACACATACACACAAGCACACTTGAGTCCTTTTGCTATTTTCTTGCTTGACTAACATGTTTTGGACTCTAACACTCCTAAGAGCTATTAATCAACAACTTCTAAGCCTAACTAGTCATCAAAGTCTCAAGAATTCAAAAGAAACATAAAGGGGTTGAATTCATTTAATCAAAACTACTTGAAATTCTTTGTTGATTCCTTGCTCATAAGTCATATTAAGCATGTTTCTAACATATAAACTTCATTCATGCATTTAAACAAACACTTTGTCTACCATTTTACATTTAACTAACTAAACTTTATTCTATCAATAAACTACCATAAAAACTTCAAATGCTAGCAAAAGAACACTACTACAACATTATGAACTCTAATACTCAAGCTAGATATGTAAAAGAACACATTACCACTTTTGTCTACTTTGAAGCAAACCTAAAAAAAAAATAAGAACTTGACAGCAACTTAAAATAAGAAATTTTCATCTCACATTCATAGCAGACTCAAGTTAAAGATAACATTTAACAAGCCAATAAAATAATCACTTCACAATTAACTTACATTCTAACTAAACCACTACACAATTAAACTAACTCTTCAATCTAAAATTAAATCATAAGCTTAAAGAATAGATGCTACACCAAAACACTTGTCTTCATTTCCAATCAAATTAGCATTCAAGATAAATATTAGATCTAAATCACATGCATTTATAGTTAAACAATCATTTTCATGTAGGTAGTATGACATTCAAGCTAATTATCTTATTTGAACAAGAAACACAACTCGGTTATGAACTAGTAACCAAAATAATAAAGCAACATAATATACACTAACACTTAAACCTCAATTTTCAGCTTTAACTAACATGAATCTCTTAGTCTCTACAACAAATATAACACAATAAACAAGCTAAAGTTAAGTATGAGGCCTAAAATCTCCATTTTCTCCTTTAAGTTCAATATGCCGAAACTAGTTTTAGCCAAGGTTTAGTTAACTAAAGTATCTAACTATCCTCAACTACATTTATGGAACCTAAACCAAACATTAAACTAGTATTTAAGGCACTAATTGTATTAATTCTAATGGGCGCATACAAAGAGGCATAAAAATCGACGTCCTCGGAATTCGATAAATTTTAACGTGGTACCGTTTTATCAACCCAACATCACATATCTATCATTAAATTAAGGTTTTGAGTAAGATTTAAAGGGCCTGAGTGAATAGTGCCCCATTAAATGAACTTTAACTAATTGATCTTGCATTTCAAGCATTGCCAACCCATTCAAGGCTCTAATCTAGGTTTAATAACTCCTAAATCACATGTATATAGCAACAAATTAAGCTAGAATACAAAGATTTTACTATTCACATTTTTTACTATTCATCACCTTCTACAATGTAACATTCACCATTCTAGCCATTCAAGATGTCAACTAACTTCAAAAGAGTATTCTACAACATCAATAAGAGGTACTACAAGCATCTATGAGCAAAGATATAGCAATAATCAATAATTGTAAAAATTCAAGTTTAAACCCTAGAAATTTAAATGCATATAACATGAAATCTCTCTCACATACCAAGTTGTAGGAGCTTTGTAGTACTCTAGGATACCTCAATCTACCTCCAAGACCAAGCTAGAAGATCCAATTGGCAAGATTTGAGGACATTTTCTCTTCTTTTTTTTTTCTCATGAAAATTGGCCCTAAGGCCATTTTTTCCCTCTTTTGTTTTTTTTTTCTTGCTTGGTTTAGCTTATAAAAGAAAAGATGACAAGGTCAATGGGTTTGGTCAATGGGTTGGGTATTTGGGTCAAATAGTTGTAATTAGATCAAATAATAAGCAAATGAGTTATTGAAATGTTAAATTAAAAGCTGAAAATACTATTCATTAGAGAACACCTAATCTAATTTTTATTCAACGTTCCCGAAATGCTATGTACGCAAACTCAATGAACGTATGACACATAAATGATAAGTAAGTAAGAAAAAATATAAAATTCAGAAAAAGAAGCAGAAAATTTTCATTTCCAAACTTGAGTTATTTAAGCAATTAATGAAAAATAATAATAATAATAATGAAATCTAACACTTAAATACAAAATAATAAAATATAATAATTTTAATATTAAAATAGTTACCCTATTTAATTTTACTAAACTCTATATGCACGTATTTCAAAAATATAACAAATAGTGCAATTAATGAATGCATTGAATTAAGTTATTCACTAATAATAAATAAACTTTTAAAGTAACACATAAATATATGCGAATATGTACTGTATACTATATGCTGGGTCTTGGTCATCACAATTAATTACTTCAAGGACTCATAAAGCCAATCTTATTCTTTGAGAAATATAAATCATTCAAGCTAACAACTAAAAAACAAAAGCATTAAGACAAAATCATGCTAATCTACTTAAACCTTAAACAATCAAATTTTCATTCAACTTTCTCTCTATCCAAATAAACATGCTATACACAAGAATAGAACACTTAACACACAAGGAAACATTAACAAGTCAACTAATCACAACTAGACACTTAAACACATTAAGACCCCAATAGACAACACATACTTTCATACAAGCAATAAACCATTCCAATCTATCCTAAACAACTAAACACTTTAAGCATTAATCACTTCAAGGACTTAATAAGCTAATCTTATTCTTTGAGAAATATAAATCATTCGAGCTAACAACTAAAAAGCACAAGCATTAAGACAAAACCAAGCTAATCTACTTAAACCTTAAACAATCCAATTTCCATTCAACTTTCTCTCTATCCAAATAAACATGCTATACACAAGAATAGAACACTTAACACACAAGGAAACATTAACAAGTCAACTAATCACAACTAGACACTTAAACACATTAAGACCCCAATTCAAGATAGGAACCTAATTCTACAACACATTGGCTCAAAATACATTCATATAAGTAAATATTTATAGTAAATAACAATAAACAACAAAATAGATTCAAACCACAAGAAGTCCACTACAACACTATTCCAAAGATTGGCATTTTAGACTATAAAATTCACACAAGCTACGGAACCTGAATCAAACTATACCAATCTTCTATACACACTTTATGACACCTCTTACTCACCCAAGATCATACTTTAACCCTCATATACCACAAAACCCCAATTTGCCCCTTTACCCATTTGAATTACAGCTACCCAATCCGATCACCAACCGAGTGCCATAAAAGCACATTTAGCACTTTTACACCTAGTAAATACCAATTATAAAGTTCAATTGCACACGGGTGACGCTTTTGCGCAAAGTCCCTTTAGAATCTAAGCTAATTATGCACATTTATTCAAGTTCCCCTCAATCTAAACACATTTAATCACTATCCTAGGTTTGTTAATACCTAAAGCATCTTTAGATAGTACAAAATCAAGCTCATAAGCAAAATTTAACAAAACCCTAAAATTCACTATTAATTATCTTCTTTAAATGTCCATTCTCCATTTTTAACTATTACACATGCCATCTAACCTCAAAAGAATGTTCTACCTACACATTAAAGAAGGATTGAAGCAATTATAACAAGATACAAAGCAATATTCAACAAATCAAAATTTTGACACAAACCATATTCAAGCAAATATGAAACTTTTCAAAAATCCCTCACCAAACACAAGATGTAGATGCTAGGAGAAAGGTTTTGGTTTGATGGAATCAACTCTTCAAGCTTTGGAAGATCAAATTTAGCAACCCTTGAATTTTTCCTATTTTTCTTCTTTGGCCATTTGGTCTTTGCTTTTTCTTTTGGTTTGGTTTATGCTTTGATATCTAATCTAACTATTACTAAGACAAACAAAGACAACTAAACATTGTATTCTATCTTGTGAAGTCCAATAGTGGCACACTAAAATAGATTGAGCTAATGTTCTTTTTCTTTTGTTTTTGGTTCAAACCCGATGGTGCTTTTTTTTTTTTTTGGTTGATTACAATGCTAACTTGCTTAATTGCTATATGAGATAGACTAGCTAATTAAGGAACTATACTAAAGACTACTAAAAGATTACTAAAGCCAATTAACCAAAATTAGGTTCAACTAAATTAAAGCTAAGCTCGAACGAATTAAAAACCCTAATTCATCCTCCCGAGCATGCAACGCACGTAGATAACACTGAACGAATTCACAGAATAATTCACGTAAGGTAATTATAAAATCAGATAAAATAAATAAATTAAAAGAAAATCAACTCCAGGCTCAAAAAAATTTAAAATAATTAAATGTAATAAATAATAAATTTAAGATAATATTTTTCGATATCCCTTTTAAATTCAATTTAAATAAATATAATTAATATTAAAAATAATCTAACTTGTTCGGGTCCTGGCCCGGGCTTCCCATTCGAACAATAAAATAAATTAATTTTAAAACATGTAAAACAATTTTAAATAATTAAAATAATAAAATAAATGTCCCGGGCAAGTCGGTTAATTACAAAATAAAAGTAAATAAATATTAATGCATGTAAAATTTATGAATGTAAACCCAAAAATAAATGTATATTAAAGGAAAATTACGGATTTCGAAAAATAATAAATTATTTACATTATTTACATTAATTTTTTCCCTAGATTCAGGATTCACTTTTAAATAATGAAAATAAGTTTATATGATGTAGGGAACAATTCCATATAAGTTATATAGTAAAATAATAAATTATTTACATTATTTACATTAATTAAATATAGTTTATTTATTTTTCAAAAAAAGAATGTAAAAGAAAAGTAGTCCTCTAAATGAAAGTAATTTACTAAATAACAAGAATCACATATAAACACTTAATCAAACACATAAATATATGCAAATAAATATGATATGCATGCACTTGGGCTCGGCCTTCACAACTATCACTAGGTGAGCCTTTCTTAGTTACATTCATTACAACCAACTAATATATACAAGGGACACAGGCCTAAAAAAAAAACGTAACATAACATTCACAAATTTTACAAAGAAGCATCCACTTCAATCTAACATAAACAGTCAAGGCGTCTCACGACCTCCTCTTTTACAGACTCAGGAGGGAACAAACCTGCCTCACCTGAAATGGTTAGAAAGAGAGAATGAGCAAATACAGTTGCTCAGTGAGAGAGGGGAATAGATATCCAGAGAATTTTGAAAACCTTTCGTGCAAGGCAAATAAATCACATAGTCAATTAACTAAGAGAAATATACTAGCAAAAAATAATAAAGTTAAGTACCACATTTTAAAGGACTATATATTCGAACATTAACTACATTTAACTAAGTAAAGACAATAGGCAATCACAATAAATTCAATCAACTTTACTAAACTAATATACAATAAGCAAGCTAACTGATAATCATCAAAGAAGGTAATACACACGGTAATACAAGTACAACAAGTAATCCCCAAGAATACAATACATACAAAAGAATACAAGCAATGGTAACATATAATCACAAGGTCAAGTAGCAATACAAGATGGAAAATGATTTAACACTCAAGAGCACACATTTAAAAGGATATGATTTGAATAATCTCCAAACACTCCAAAGTCCTGATCTCGATCACAAACCTCGATCCTCGAACCACGAAATCGATCATTGTGCCGGCATAAATCCAAATACTCTAGTGGGTGTACTTCGGATGTACCCCGAAATCCTATGACCCAACATCCCCTAGCAATCTCCGGACCAGGTGAGCGAGGGACTAGAGCACAGAGATTGAATATCCACTAGCAAGCCCGCTACAACCCAGCGAATACCCAATATATCCGCCCTGACAATATAGTTGCGCAACCATGATACAATACACTCAAGGTACAATATACAAGATGATTCAATGAACACACAATTGAGGGACAATAAAACAGATTGCCCTTGCACGTAAGTTACAATAAATAAATAATATAAACAAGATATAGACATATTCATTCAAAAAAACTATGCAACTCAATTCATGAAACTTCACCAAATGATTAAACATTCTAAACAAGCATCTTTAAATACTTAACTAATCATTTAAAGGTCAATTACTAACAACTATTTCAACTTTGTATAATTAACACCTTTAGTCCAATTATAAACACATACACAACAGAAGCTACGAAATCCACCATCCAACAATTCTATCTTTCTAAGGACACCTTATGACACTCTTATAAGCTAAGAAAACTCACCTTTAACTACATCTACCACAAAAGCTCCAAAAAACCCGTAGTCACTTTACACTACAATTACCCAAACCACTCATTAATTCAATGCCATAAAAGTATTTTAGGCACTACCTAACATAATAAACACCAACCAAGGCAATCAAACACACCTGAACAACCAAACTACCTATGGCCCCTTTTAGTATTCAATCCAATCTATGCAAGTTTAGTCTAGTTCTATCCATTTTAAACTCTAACCTAGTTTCAATAACACCTATGACATCATTAGATAACATATAATTAAGTTTATAAACAAGAATTAGCAACAAACCCTAGAAATCACTATTCATCTTCTTCCCCAATTAACCCTTTGCAATAATTCACAATTTATGCTATCCAACAATACAAAACAAGTCTATATAGCATGTAAACACTATATTATATGCTAACCAAGCATTATATAGGCATATATCAACAAATCTAGAAAATTCAAAACTTGGCATAAACTTTAAAAATGCAAGAATATGCAAATCCCTCACCAAAATATGCTAGAAGATGAAAGGTTTAGGCTTGTAGAAGCTAGAAACAACTTGAAGATTGCTTGGATTGCTCAATTTTAGCAAAAGCTATAAATTTTTTCTTCTTTTTTCCTTTCTCAAAGCCACCGGCCTCAAGGCCTTTTCTTTGGCTTTTGTTTTGCTTTCTTTATGCTTTGGTTTTTAGTCTTAGCTATATAATAAGTTAACTAATTTAAACTACAAATAAGTAAGAAAGCTAGTGGAATACAACTAAACAATGACCACCAATTCTATTTTTTTCCTTTTGTTTCTTTTGCTTCTGCTTATTACTTTGATCCTGATGAACTTATATGTATCCACTATAAGAACTAACATTAATAAACCACCAATGCTTAATCGGGTTTAGTCTTATAATAATTAAATGCTAGACTACGCTAGGCCCAAACAAAAATAAACTAAGTCTAAACGAAATAACAACTAGGCCCGAATAAAATAACACCTAAGCCCGAACATATCAAAATCACTTAATTTTACCCTTCCGGGCATGCAATGCACAAAAGGAACACTGAACGAAGTCACAAAATAAAATAATTAAAACAAATATGGAAGCAGATCAAATAAATAAAATAGAAGAAAATCAACTCCGAGCTCGGAAAATCTAAGTCAATTAACTGTAGACAAATAATAAAATAAGTTATTTACTTCATGTAAACCATTTAGATGTAATTAAATAAATGTAATTATTAAAAATAATAAACTAGTCTGTTCAGTTCTGGGCCCGACTTCTCATTCGAGCAATAAGACGAATTAATTTAGAGGCACGTAAAATAAATTTAAATAAATAAAATAATAAAATAAGTGTCTCGAACAAGTCATTTAAATATAATTTAAATAATTTCAATTAATGAAAATAATAAATTAATTACTTCACATAAATCTATTAAATACAATTAAAACAAATTTGTATAGTTAAAACAATGAAATACTATTCATACGATAAAATGTCTCTACTAAAACTCACACATCGAAAATGCAATGCACGTAATTTTTGATGTACGTAGTCAAGAAATGATTAAAGTAAGTCAGTTATGTGAACATAAAATTTAATAAAATAGTTAAAAATTTTGCCGAGGCTTGGGGCTCATTTCAATTTATGAAATTTAAGCTATTGAATGCAAGAGAATTAATTCAAATATTACAAATAATAAAATTTTAGGTTATTCACTACATTTAAATTAATTAAACATTGATTTCACGTTTTCCCAGAAATACGAAAATTGAAGTTAATAAATGCATGCAACAATTAAAGTAAGTAATATTTTTATGCAATTATTTAGAATTAAATGTAAACATATGCAAATAAATAATTTAGCTATATGCTAGGGTCGGGGTGTCACACTCTCCCCCCTTAAAACAATTGTGTCCTCGCAATTCTTTCTTCACTAGTCACTTATCCTTAAATTGCATCGATTCCGATCTAATACACAAGATGAACCTGAGGAAATATTAAATAAGAACCCGAGTGAGAAGTCTGAATAAGAATCCTAAGATATCCCGAAAGTAAATACCAATGAAGGATGTCAGAAACAAAATAGAATGCTTGAGCACCAATTAAGAATTCCATATGAAAATACTATTCCTCCGATAGAATATCATAGAGAAATACCGAATATAAAGCCCGTGTAGATTGTCGAGAAAATGCCAGATAGAAAGTCCAAAGTAGAAATCCAAGTCAAGAGACCAAATATATATTTCGAGAAATACCAAACAAATATCCAGTCAGTTATAACAAAAGAAGTTTCATATGTGATTTCTAGATAAGAGCTTCAGTAACCCCAAGTAAGAACTTCGAACGAGCACGCCGGAGATTTCATCAGATAAATTTTCAAGTGAAATTCCAAATAAAATAGCCAAATAAGATTTCGAATACCCAACACCAAATGTTGATAAGAGTGTCGAAGAAAATACTAGAGAAGGGTACTCCACATCCAATAAGATTGCCAAATAAAATATCAAATATATATATATATATATATATATATATATATATATTCCCTAGATAAGAAGACTGAGTAAGAGTCCCGAGCAGAAGCACAGTGTACCAACCAAACACTGTGTATAAACCTAAATCAAAGTTTCGTAGAAAGATGTTGAAGAAGAATACCAATGGCCACCAATTACTAATTATACATCACCAAGCTTTGAAGATTTTTCACAGATCATCAATTGCTGATTACCAAGGGAGAGAAAAGTAAGGACTATATGATGCACAATTACTACGAAATGCAACACTACTACTCATGTAATACATACTCCACATATTCAAAAGCATCTTTAACACACTCGATGTAAGCACATTTTACACAGTCTTCACAAATTACACAAATATGACACACAGGTGCACAAATAACCACATATTTGCACATATTGCACATCTTTTATGTTTCCACACAAGTATAACACATAAGGACAAATTTTCATTCAAGCAAACACAATCTCGCATGCAAGCACATTCCTACTCAAAACACATTTCAGATGCATGCACTTGGGGTTCGCTACCAAACAGACTGAGGACCCTATCCCGACTGAGAGCTAACTAAGATCTGATACCATCTGTAATGCCTTGACCCCTCATGGAATTAGGTCCCCGATCCCAAAACCCAAGTCACGAAAAACAAGGGAAAACAGATGGAGTTTCCCCTATTTCTAGGCCTAACCAACCTGCACGTTGAAGAAATGGACCACAACAACAAGATAATATTCATACATGCATTTCCATTAGTTACTGAAATCCTAATTCTAATTATCATACCACTGTTCTCTATTTAACTAACTTAGATATTAAGCCATTCAACCAACTTTAACCTAATCCCATTCATTTCTATTCATTTAGCAGTCTTATAACCTTCTTAGCAAAATAGGTTATAGTATTCTAGTTAGGTTATGACTAATAAAAGCATTAGCTAAAATATTATAGACCACTATCACTAGGTGTGCCTTTCTTAGTTACATTCATTACAACCAACTAATATATACAAGACATGCAGGCCTCAAAAGAATATATAACCCTAACGTTCACAAATTTTACAAAGAAGAAGCCACTTCAAGCTAACATAAATAGTCAAGGCGTGTCACGAGCCTCCTCCTCCCCAGACTCAGAAGGGAACGAACCTGCCTCACCTGAAATGGTTAGAAAGAAGGAATGAGCAAACACAGTTTCTCAGTGAGATAGGGGAACAAATATTCATACGAGGCTAAAACATTTTTGTAACGCACTCACCCGATATGCAATGCTCGTAAAATTTGTGAACGTATGCCCAAAAACAAGTGTATATTAAGGGGAAAATATGAATTTTGAAAAATACAATACTTTAATTTTTATCCCGAGCTTAGGGTTCATTTCTAATTATGACAATAAGTTTATTAGATGCATAAAACAATTTCACATAATTCAAAAACTAAAATAATAGGTTAATTATTTTATATAAGTTAATTAAACTTAGTTTACTTATTTTTTTAAAAATATATATAATGTAACTAACAAATAAATGCAAATTTTTAAATAAACAAGTAATCACATAACAACACTTAAATAACACATAAATATATGCAAATAAATGAATTATGCATGCTCTAGGGCCCGGGCGTCACTAAAATGACATAGCTTCTGGCTCGCATATCGTGCTCAATCCATCGATCATAAATCTCATAGTCTGCCTCAGTGGCCATGGCAAATAGGGAATCCGGAGATGGATAATCTAGAACATACTCAATCTTCTCGAAACGCAGAACTATTCTTAAATTTTGATACCATACAGGGAAGTTGGGACCAGTTAAACAATTATCATCAAGAATAGGAGCTATCGGATTTGTAAATGAAGCCATGAACACAAACTGCAGGAAAATAAATATTTCAGAAAGTAAGAAAGCTAGTTGATGTGGTTATGCAAAAACTATTTAAATATGAACTTTTAAATAAATAGCTCCTCCTACTATTCTTATCGAATCTTATACTTCCTGAACAAGAAGCGTGAATCTTGAAAGACTCTTAGTGGGTTGACCAAATTCACTTAACACAAATAACCCTCAACCTTTGTGGTATTCTTGAGATACAGGTGTTAAGAGTCAACAACTCTTTGTTGTCTATTTCCCTAAATAGGCCATGGTCAATTTTATTTAGTCCCTAAATCACTTTAATCTCAGCTTTAGTGCATTCGTGACTAAGTGATCTAGTTAGATTAAAACCTGCCATCTCTCAATTATCCGACAAATTGAATATAATGACCTCAACCTTTGTGGTATTCTTAGTCATTTGATTTTGGAAGATAACTACATCACTATGTTATACTAGCGACTCAATAAACTTATTATGAACCATATCCCTCTACCTTTGGGTTAGATTGGACATAATTCACTTTAAGTTTCTTTAAATCCTAGGATGGTGAAGGACTACGATAAAACCCTTTTTTATTATACCGTTCTTTTATCATTCTAATATTAGTTTGCACATAAGGAGGTTTGGATTTTGGGATCTTATCAAGCACACAAAGCTAATTATAAGCAACTACCACATAGAGCAAATAAACTAACATGCATGCATCATACTAGAATGGTGGATCATGGATTTGGGCTTAGAATCAAGAATAAAGAAACTAAGGACTATTTTAAAGCACATCACTATGTCTTCATAGCCTTCAATCTCTTGGGGTCACCAATGGTCCTCCAATTCCTTGGAAGCCTCCAAATGGTCCTCTTGCACTCCATTCTTGAAATATTACATATAGTTCTTACTACATAATTCTCTCATTATAAGAATAATAAAAATGAGACTTATGTCTCAATTATAAACCAAATGATTATAAAGCCCATCCAATTCCAAATCTATGATCAAAACCACCATTCAACCATCCAGATAAGGTTATATACTAAGATTAAACATATTCAATATAATAATCCAAGCAAAACAAGCTAGTAATCACTAAATGCATCATTTACATAAAGTTAACTTATACATCTATTCTTTAAACTTTATTAACAACACTTTGTTGACTACTTATGCAAGATCCTTTTGATCCTTTAATTATAACTCATTATAATATATATGCAAGCATAGATTACTTCATTATAGCAAAACACTTGGCCGCCTAGAAGCTAGTAACCATTCGGCCATAGCTCATAAATTAGGCACACAAGTTTTTCACAATGCAACATTATATCCACATATAATATTTATAAAGTAAAAGCAACCAAAACTCTTTTTAGTCCTTAAACTTTACAATATGCTTTTCAAATCCTAAGCCCATATACTATAGGCCATTCGGCCATGACAAGTAAACAAGGCATATGCATACAATATCATGCTATATCAATATATAACACAATATACACAAAGTTAAATCATCTAAAAACACCTTTTTTTTTAGCTTTTTCAACTTTGTAGCATGAATTTTAGCCTTCCTCATTTTCATGTAACCAATTCGGCCATACCAAGTTAAAAGGCAACAAGGTACTTTATCATGCAATATCATATCTAATATATAATATAAACAAAGTCAAGATTTCTAAAAACACTTTTTTAGTTAATCCAACTTTGTTAATCATGATTCAAGCCTTCAACTTTTTCCTAGCATACATTCGGCCATATCACTAAGAAAAGCAGGACTTGCTATTTTAATATATTACATTATATAACGATGTAATATACTCAAGTTAAAAGGATCCAAAACACCTTTTAGCCCCTTTTGAACATTTCATGTTAGATCTTTCATATTC
>NW_026291684.1:0-31584 GCF_023091745.1 Budorcas taxicolor
ATCAATCTAAATGCATGTTAAATAATATGATATGGAATATGGGGTTTCGTATGGTGCTTCACATTACGACTCAGTGAGGACCATGGTGCTTGGATCGCAATGACAGTGAAGCATCAGCAATTGTCTCATCGCAACGCTCGCGTCATTGCTTAATGAAAGCCAATGCCACATGTGCTAAGCGATTTGAGCATCACGCATATCCCCCACCGTCCCCCTGTATGCACCCGTATGCATGGAACGGGACAAGCAAACTACCTTCCCGCCCACGCAGTGCTTGGATCGCCATGACACTTGACCACGTCCATCGCATTATGACTCAGCGAGGACTATGGCGTCATGTGCTACGCAATTTGCGCATCGCACAGGCCCGTAGAAAACAACTGGGGGACGGCTTCAAGGCCGCATGGTGCTTGGATCGCCACAACATTGAAGCATCAGCAATCGTCTCATCGCAACGCTCGCGTCGTTGCTTAACGAAAGAAAATGCCACATGTACTAAGCAATTCGTGCATCACGCATGCCCCCCACCGTCCCCCTGTATACACCTGTATGCAAGGAACGGGATAAGCAAACTACCTTCTTGCCCACGCAGTGCTTGGATCGCTGCGATACTAGACCACGTCCGTTGCATTACAACTCATCGAGGACCATGGCGTCGTGTGCTAGGTGATTCGCATACCAAACAGGCTAGTGGGAACACATCGGGGGATGGCTTCGAGGCCGCACGGTGCTTGGATCGCCACGCCATTGAAGCATTAGCAATCGTCTCATTGCAACGCTCACGTCGTTGCTTAATGAAAGCCAATGGCACATGTGCTAGGCGATTCGTGCATCACGCAAACCCCCCACCATCCCCCTGTATGCACCCGTATACATGGAACAGGACAAGGAAACTACCTCCCCCGCCTACGCGGTGCTTGGATCACCACGACACTAGACCATGTCCGTCGTATTACGACTCAGCGAGGACTATGGCGACTTATGCTATGCGATTCGCGCATCGCGCAGGCCAGCGGGAACACACCGGGAGACGGCTTCGAGGCCGCACGGTGCTTGGATCGCCCCGACATTGAAGCATCAGCAATCGTCTCATAGCAACGCTGGAGTCGTTGCTTAACGAAAGCCAAAGACACATGTGCTAGGCGATTCGCACATCAAGCATTCCCCCCACTGTCCCCATGTATACACCCTTATGCACAGAACGGGACAAGCAAACTACCTTCCTGCCTACGCGGTGCTTGGAACGCCACGACACTAGACCACATTCATCACATTACAACTCAGCGAGGACCATGGTATCGGGTGCTAGGCGATTCGCACATCATGCAGGCCAGTTGGAACACACCGGGGGAAGGCTTCGAGGCCGCACGGTTCTTGGATCGCCACGACATTGAAGCATCAGCAATCGACTTATCACAACGCTCGCGTCGTTGCTTAATGAAAGCCAATGCCAAATGTGCTAAGTGATTCGTGCATCACGCATGCCCCCCACCGCCCCCCTGTATGTACCCGTATGCATGAAACGGGACAAGCAAACTACCTTCCTGCCCACGCGGTGCTTGGATCGCCATGACACTAGACCACATTCGTCGCATTACGACTCAGCGAGAACCATGGCGACATGTGCTAGGCTATTCGTGCATCGCGCAGGACAGTGGGAACATGCCGGGAGACGACTTCGAGGGCGCACGGTGCTCGGATCGCCATGACATTGAAGCATCAGCAATCGTCTCATCGCAACGCTCGAGTCGTTGCTTAACGAAAGCCAATGCCACATGTGCTAGGCGATTCGCGCATCATGCATTCCCCCACCATCCCCCAGTATGCACCCGTATACACTGAACAAGACAAGCAAACTACTTTCCTGCCTACGCGGTGCTTGGATCGCCACGACACTAGACCACGTTTATCGCATTACGACTCACCAAGGACCATGGCGTCGTGTGCTAGGTGATTTGCGCATCGCGCAGGCCAATTGGAACACACCGGGGGACAGCTTCGTGGTAGCATGGTGCTTGGATCACCACGACATTGAAGCATCAACAATCGTCTCATCGCAACGCTCGCGTTGTTTCTTGACAAAAGCCAATGCCACATGTGCTTGGCAATTCGCGCATCACGCATGCCCCCCACCGTCCCCCTGTATGCACCCGTATGCACGGAACGGGACAAGCAAACTACCCTCCTGCCCACGCGGTGATTGGATCGCCACGACACTAGACCACGTTCGTCGCATTACGACTCAGCGAGGACTATGGCGTCGCGTTCTAGGTAATTCGCGCATCGCACAAGCCCATTGGAAACAACTGGGGGACAGCTTCAAGGCATCATGGTGCTTGGATCGCCACAACATTGAAGCATCAGCAAAATTCTCAACGCAACGCTCGCGTCGTTGCTTAATGAAATCCAACGCCATATGTACTAGGAAATTTGTGCATCACACTTGCCCCCCACCACCTTCCTGCATACGCGGTGCTTGGATCACCACAACACTAAACCACGTCCGTCGTATTACGACTCAGCGGGGACAATGGCGTCGTGTGCTAGGCAATTCGCACATCGTGCAGGCCAGTGAGAACACATCGGGGGACAGCTTCAAGGCCGCACGGTGCTTGGATCGCCACGACATTCAAGCATCAACAATCGTCTCATTGCAACACTCTAGTCATTGCTTAACGAAAGCCAATGCCACATGTGCTAAGTGATTCGCGCATCACGCATACCCCCTACCGTCCCCTTGTATGCACCCGTATGCACGGAACGGGACAAGCAAACTACCTTCCTACCCACGCGGTGCTTGGATCACCACGACACTAGACCACGTTTGTTGCATTACGACTCAGTGAGGACCATAGTATCGTGTGCTAGGTGATTCGCGCATCGTGTAGGCCAGTTGGAACATACCGGGGGACGGCTTCGAGGCCGCATGGTTCTTGGATCGCCACGACATTGAATCATTAGCAATCGTCTCATCGCAACGCTCGCGTTGTTGCTTAACGAAAGCCAATGCCAGAGTGCTAGGCGATTCATGCATCACGAGTGCCCCCTACCGTCACCCTGTATGCACCTGTATGCACGGAATGGGTAAAGCAAACTAACTTCTTGCCCACGCGGTGCTTGGATCACCACGATACTAGACCACGTTTGTCGCAATACGACTCAGCGAGGACTATGGCGTCGTGTGCTAGGCGATTCGCGCATCGCACAGGCCCGTCTGAAACAACTGGGGGACAGCTTCAAGGTCGCACGGTGCTTGGATCGCCACAACATTGAAGCATCAGCAATCATCTCATCGCAATGCTCGCGTCGTTGCTTAACGAAAGTCAATGCCACATGTGCTAAGCGATCGCACATCACGCATGCCCCCCACCGTCACCCTGTATGTACCCGTATGCACGGAACGGGACAAGGAAACTACCTTCCTGTCCATGCGATGCTTGGATCGCCACGACATAGACCACGTCCATCGCATTACGACTCAGTGAGGACCATGGCATCGTGTTCTAGGAAACTCACGCATCGCGCAGGCCGGTGGGAACACACCGGGTTATTGCTTCAAGGTAGCACGGTGCTTGGATCGCCATGACATTGAAGCATCAGCAATCGTCTCATCGCAACGCTCGCGTCATTCCTTAACGAAAGCCAATGGCACATGTGCTAAGCGATTCGCGCATCACGTATACCCCCCACTGTCCCCTTCTATACACCCGTATGCACGGAATGGGACAAGCAAACTACCTTCCTGCCCACGCGGTGCTTGGATCGCCATGACACTAGACCACGTCCGTCGCATTACGACTTAGCGAGGACTATGGCATCGTGTGCTAGGCAATTCGCGCATCGCATAGGCCCGTCGGAAATAACTGGGGGATAGCTTTATGGCTGTATGGTGCTTGGATCGCCACAACATTGAAGCATCAACAATCGTCTCATCACAACGCTCGCGTCGTTGCTTGACGAAAGCTAACGCCACATGTACTAAGCAATTCGCGCATCACGCATGCCCCCCACGGTCCCCCTGTATGCACCCGTATGCACGGAACGGGACAAGCAAACTCCCTTTCTGCCCATGCGGTGCTTGGATCGCCACGACACTAGACCACGTCCGTCACATTACGACTCATCGAGGTCCATGGCGTCGTGTGCTAGGTTATTCGCACATCACACAGGCTAGTAGGAACACACTAGGGGATGGCTTCGAGGCCGCACGGTGCTTGGATCGCCACGCCATTGAAGCATCAGCAATCGTCTCATCGCAATGCTCACATCGTTGCTTAACGAAAGCCAATGCCACATGTGCTAGGCGATTCGCACGTTACGCATACCCCCCACCGTCCCCCTATATGCACCCGTATGCACGGAACGGGACAAGTAAACTACCTCCCCGCCTACGCAGTGATTGGATCGCCACGACAGTAGACCACGTTTGTCGCATTACGACTCAGCGAGGACCATGGCGACTTGTGCTAGGCGATTCGCTCATCGCGCAGGCCAGTGGGAACACACCAGGAGACGGCTTCGAGGCTGCACAGTGCTTGGATCGCCACGACATTGAATCATCATTAATCGTCTCATAGCAACGCTGGACTCGTTGCTTAACGAAAGCCAATGCCACATGTGCTAGGCGATTCACGCTTCAAGCATTCCCCCCACTGTCCCCCTGTATGCACCTGTATGCACGGAACGGGACAAGCAAACTACCTTCCTGCCCACGCGGTGCTTGGATCGCCACGACATAGACCACGTCCATCGCATTACGACTCAGCGAGGACCATGGCATCATGTTCTAGGAAATTCGTGCATCGCGCAGGCTAGTGGTAACACACCGGGTTACTGCTTCGAGGTAGCACGGTGCTTGGATCACCATGACATTGAAGCATCAGCAATCGTCTCATCGTAACGCTCGCGTAATTCCTTAACGAAAGCCAATGCCACATGTGCTAAGTGATTTGCGCATCATGTATACCCCCCACTGTCCCCCTGTATGCACTCGTATGCACGGAACGAGACAAGCAAACTACCTTCCTGCCTACTCGATGCTTGGATCGCCATGACACTAGACAACGTCCGTCGCATTATGACTTAGCGAGGACTATGGCGTCTGGTGCTAGGCAATTCGCTCATCGCATAGGCCCATCGAAAACAACTGGGGGACAGCTTCAAGGCCACATGGTGCTTGGATCGCCACAACATTGAAGCATCAGCAATCGTCTCATCGCAATGCTCACGTCGTTGCTTTACGAAAGCCAATGCCATATGTGCTAGGTGATTCGCGCATCACGCATGCCCCCCACCGTCCCCCTATATGCAACTGTATGCACGGAACGGGAGAAGAAAAATACCTTTCTGCCTACACAGTGGTTGAATCACCAAGACACTATGTGACACCCCGATCCCTTTTGAGACCGGGAGTTCTATCAATCAAACTAATCACAACCCAAACCAAACCCGGGCAAAATTTTTAGGGAAAACGGACGGAGTCTCCCCTGTTTATAGGCGAAATGCAAAACCTGTAATAGCATATAAATGGACCACCACCGTGTCCAACCATACAAAACTTCCTCAAGGCCATCCGAGCCTTGGTTCTCAACAATTTAAACTCAGCAAGTATACATACATTTCCAATTTAAAAACTAGCCTATCTTTTCATTTTGACAAGTACATTCAATTTAGGCAATTAAACCATACAAAGCTACTGCATAAAATAAACTATCATGCCATTCTAATTCTTTTCCTTTGGACATTACAACCATGCATTGAATTTAAGCTACATTAACTATATACATAATCTAATTTATCAAACCATTCCAACTACATAGCTAGATTTATATTACATTTCTTTTAACAATAATTACATACAACATAAAAGCATACAACTTGACAACTTTGACAACTCAAGTTACATAGGCACTCAAGACAACTCTTCAAGCACGGACTTTCACGAAATCACGAACTTTCCAGCTAACAGGGCATTTCCTGAAATGTGGTGGTGAGGAGTGAGTATACACAACACGTATACTCAGTGAGGGCGAGACAGATATCGAATTGGAGAGAAAGAAGATCGTGCAATGCAAATAGGTACAGTTAAGAAATACAATCAATAAAAGGCATTCAATATAAACAACAATACAACTAAACAACTAAAGAAAGCATTAACACAACAAATCAAAGCTATACCACACTTTGAAGGCTATGGTTCACTCGAGCGAGTAATGTACCGATCACGATTCCGATGACTTTAACGATGACGCGCCGGCACAAACCACCTTATAACACCAGTTTGGAATACCCCGGAAGTATCCATCAATCCTACGACCCAAATCTCCCTGGGAGGCAACCCAAGCGAGAAAGGGAATAGCAGCGGAGCTAGAGCAACCAACACTGGCAACCCAAGGCTACCCAAAGAGGCCCATCACTCACGCGCGAGACACTAAGCAATGCAAGACTCGATACAAGGCGATAAACAAGCGATAAAGCCACACGTGAAAGAATAACAAAGTAGGTTACTCTCGCACGCAATAGCAGCAATTTGATAAGTAATTCAATCCAAAACAACTCAAACAAGTATTCCAAGTAATTCTAAACATTCTATAAGCATAAAGACAAGAAAACACACAAAAACACAAATCGGCCCCAACTATCAAAATGCTACCATTTCCAAACGAGCCAAGAGTTCTGGAAACCGACTTCGCCAACCCTCCTAGGTCACCATAAGGCACGTCTAAAGACCCCGAAACCTTACTTTACCCTAGAACTCGCGCAAAGCCCCGATTTCCCCCTTTCTCGTTTGAACTACAACTATATCAACCAAACACCCAACCAACGCCATAATCGCACCAAAAGTGCTTCCATGGCCTCCCGAAGCAATGCCAACACGCAAAACGAGAAAATGCAAAAGTCGACCAAAACGACCCCAACTTTCCCAAAGGCTTAATTCTCGTTTTTTCCACTACGCAACCCAAACAAACCACCCATTTTAGCATTCTAGCATACCTAGCACGTTTCTACATCAACGGAAAGCATAACAGCGCAATTTCAACGTTTCAAAGTTTTACTATTCATAAAACACTATTCATTTCACGATTTAATTTGCAATCACAACATTTAACCGCAGAAAATGTTACAAAGCTATAAATACATGTTCTACAAATGCTAAGGAACATTCTAGAAGCATCAAATCGCTTTAAATAACGATCTACGGATAAATATAAAAATTGACAAAGTTAACATATACAACGTATAAATGCGCAAATAACATGCTTCCCTCACCTTAGACGCTCCTAGACGCTAGGAAAACCTCGTAGAGTGCCTCGGAAACCACCCCGCACAAGCCCACGCGAAGAATCGAAGATTTGAAGTTGAGATTTTCTTTTTTTTTTCTCCTTCTTTTCCTCATGGTTTCAAGCCTTTTTCTCTCTGTTTTTTTCGTGCACATTCTGCTTATTTAAAAAAAAAATGTCAAGAAGTCCAAGGTCAAAATTCGGTCAACCCGCTAAACCAAAACAGCTATGCGCGACCTCACGAAAACGGCCATAACGTCTTCTAGAAAACTCCAATTCACGAACGGTTTGAACCCTCATAAACTAGACTCATAGAGCTTTCCAACCATATATAATTTGCTACCTAACTCTTCCCCAATTGGTTCAGATTTAATTCCAAAGTTGACCCAAAATTTGACTAACTTAACATTGCATTTTTTTATTTCTAATCCCAAGTTTGCCTTTTATTAAACATTACAAAAATTCCCACCTTGTCCTAGTTGGTCAATGTAGATGAAAAGTCAACTAGTTTGGTCAAAGAAGGTGAAAGGTCAATAAAATGCAATTTAAATGAACTTAAAAGGCTATTGAATACATGCCAGGTTCGGCGTATCACATCCTTCCCCCCTAAAAACAATTGCGTCCTCGCAATTCTTCTTCCAATAGGACTCTGCATCATCTACAATCCAACTCTGACTAGTCTTCATTAGCTACTGAAAAAGTATTTAATAAAGATGACCAATAGGAAAGTTCAAGTAGAAATGCCAAGTAGTAACGCCAAATAGAAGCTCAAATGTAGATACCGTACAAGAATCCCGTTGACACGAATACCTAAGAAGAATAAATTCCAACCAGAAACGCCGAGATAATACCAATAAAGACTAAAGCAAAGATACTGTAGATGTCATTAATACCACACAATAACGACAAGAAGAATACCTCACGCACGAATCTCCAATAGAAGTCTAACTGTTACTGCCCGAGAATTCCCAAGCAAGAAGCCAAATAAAAGCTCAAACAAAGATTCTATCTAGAGGTCCAAAGAAGTACCCCCCGCTGGTCATGGATTTCATAGAAGAATTCCCTGTTAAGAGTGCTGAAGAAAATACCAAGAACCCAATCAAATATATTTCCAAAGTTCCAAAGAAGCCTTCCAAATAATAACCCCATGGAACAACCAATTAGATTCCGAGTTTTGCTATCAAATGCTGAGAGGAATGTCAAAGGAAATAACAGAGAAAATATAACGTGCCCAATAAGACAACCAAGTTGAATAACAAACATAGTTTCCCAGATGGACGAAAACTCCAAGGATAAACACCGAACTGATGAACAATATACCGAAACCAAACTCTGAGTCCTCTTCACTGTTTGCCAAGTGAGAACTTCATACAACTTTGCCAACAAGGAAAATACCAAGAGAATGCCTAATAAGAATTTCAAAGAATACCATAAGTAGTATTATACAATAAGTCTGATAGGGATTCCAGTTACCAAACCAACTGAGGGATGCCAAAGAAAATACCCGAACAATGCTCCAGTAAGAAAGTACCAAGAATTTCCCAATAAGTAATACTAAATAATTGGCCACTGAGAATCCTAGAGAATGCCATTGAAGAATTTCCAATAAGGAATACCAGTAACACTCCAATAAAGACCGAGACACATATGCCATAGATAATACCATGCAGTAAGGCCGATTGAAATCCCATTAACCAAGTCCACCGAGAAGTGCCAACAAAAGTCCCCAAAGAACACCCGTTATGAAAACCAAAGAATGTTCCAGAGAATACCCAATTAAAACCCCAAGAGAAAGCTACTCTTTCGCAACTGTTAAGCACATAGAAGGACCAAAGGGATTCGCCAATAACCGAGCTCCAAAAGCAATCACCAATTCCCAAATAAAGGCTAGTCAAATGCCATTCATTTCCTGCCAATCCATACACCTTGAAAAGCCAGCGGTGAACCACTTTCTTCAGGGGAGGAAGAGGACTTACTTACCATTTCAATAGGACATGTATGAATGCCAATATATCACAGTTATACATATGCATTAAGCTATTATGCCAGCAAGTTTACAATATAGTTTATTTAACAAAGTCACTCAAGTATAACAATCAAGTCAAGCACAGCATAATCAATTCAAATCACGGCATAGCTAATTCAAGACATTTCAGTACACACATTAAAAGGAATACTTCAAGCAAATAACAATCCACGAGGTCGATTCGATAGGTCAATTCAATGCACAACTAGACACTTTACTTCACTTAGCACACAATTAACACATAACACATAACTATATCACATAGGAGCACACATTCATGTCAAGACACATAATCTCACATAAAAGCATACACTTTCAAGACACACTTAACAAGCACACATTTAAGGGTCACTACCCACCAGACCGAGGACCCTGTCCCGGCTTATGAGCTAAATAAGCTCTGATACCACCTGTGACACCCCGATCCCTCTTGAGACCGGGAGTTCTATCAATCAAACTAATCACAACCCAAACCAAACCCGGGCAAAATTTTTAGGGAAAACGGACGGAGTCTCCCCTGTTTATAGGCGAAATGCAAAACCTGTAATAGCATATAAATGGACCACCACCGTGTCCAACCATACAAAACTTCCTCAAGGCCATCCGAGCCTTGGTTCTCAACAATTTAAACTCAGCAAGTATACATACATTTCCAATTTAAAAACTAACCTATCTTTTCATTTTGACAAGTACATTCAATTTCCATACAAAGCTACTGCATAAAATAAACTATCATGCCATTCTAATTCTTTTCCTTTGGACATTACAACCATGCATTGAATTTAAGCTACATTAACTATATACATAATCTAATTTATCAAACCATTCCAACTACATAGCTAGATTTATATTACATTTCTTTTAACAATAATTACATACAACATAAAAGCATACAACTTGACAACTTTGACAACTCAAGTTACATAGGCACTCAAGACAACTCTTCAAGCACGGACTTTCACGAAATCACGAACTTTCCAGCTAACAGGGCATTTCCTGAAATGTGGTGGTGAGGAGTGAGTATACACAACACGTATACTCAGTGAGGGCGAGACAGATATCG
The DNA here is from genome assembly GCF_023091745.1 of Budorcas taxicolor. Lineage (NCBI taxonomy): Eukaryota > Metazoa > Chordata > Mammalia > Artiodactyla > Bovidae > Budorcas > Budorcas taxicolor. The sequence goes on from NW_026291684.1 coordinate 10,370, forward strand.
AATTGGAGAGAAAGAAGATCGTGCAATGCAAATAGGTACAGTTAAGCAATACAATCAATAAAAGGCATTCAATATAAACAACAATACAACTAAACAACTAAAGAAAGCATTAACACAACCAATCAAAGCTATACCACACTTTGAAGGCTATGGTTCACTCGAGCGAGTAATGTACCGATCACGATTCCGATGACTTTAACAATGACGCGCCGGCACAAACCACCTTATAACACCAGTTTGGAATACCCCGGAAGTATCCATCAATCCTACGACCCAAATCTCCCTGGGAGGCAACCCAAGCGAGAAAGGGAATAGCAGCGGAGCTATAGCAACCAACACTGGCAACCCAAGGCTACCCAGAGAGGCCCATCACTCACGCGCAAGACACTAAGCAATGCAAGACTCGATACAAGGCGATAAACAAGCGATAAATCCACACGTGAAAGAATAACAAAGTAGGTTACTCTCGCACGCAATAGCAGCAATTTGATAAGTAATTCAATCCAAAACAACTCAAACAAGTATTCCAAGTAATCCTAAACATTCTATAAGCATAAAGACAAGAAAACACACAAAAACACAAATCGGCCCCAACTATCAAAATGCTACCATTTCCAAACGAGCCAAGAGTTCTGGAAACCGACTTCGCCAACCCTCCTAGGTCACCATAAGGCACGTCTAAAGACCCCGAAACCTTACTTTACCCTAGAACTCGCGCAAAGCCCCGATTTCCCCCTTTCTCGTTTGAACTACAACTATATCAACCAAACACCCAACCAAAGCCATAATCGCACCAAAAGTGCTTCCATGGCCTCCCGAAGCAATGCCAACACGCAAAACGAGAAAATGCAAAAGTCGACCAAAACGACCCCAACTTTCCCAAAGGCTTAATTCTCGTTTTTTCCACTACGCAACCCAAACAAACCACCCATTTTAGCATTCTAGCATACCTAGCACGTTTCTACATCAACGGAAAGCATAACAGCGCAATTTCAACGTTTCAAAGTTTTACTATTCATAAAACACTATTCATTTCACAATTTAATTTGCAATCACAACATTTAACCGCATAAAATGTTACAAAGCTATAAATACATGTTCTACAAATGCTAAGGAACATTCTAGAAGCATCAAATCGCTTTAAATAACGATCTACGGATAAATATAAAAATTGACAAAGTTAACATATACAACGTATAAATGCGCAAATAACATGCTTCCCTCACCTTAGACGCTCCTAGACGCTAGGAAAACCTCGTAGAGTGCCTCGGAAACCACCCCGCACAAGCCCACGCGAAGAATCGAAGATTTGAAGTTGAGATTTTTTTTTTTTTTTCTCCTTCTTTTCCTCATGGTTTCAAGCCTTTTTCTCTCTGTTTTTTTCGTGCACATTCTGCTTATTTAAAAAAAAATGTCAAGAAGTCCAAGGTCAAAATTCGGTCAACCCGCTAAACCAAAACAGCTATGCGCGACCTCACGAAAACGGCCATAACGTCTTCTAGAAAACTCCAATTCACGAACGGTTTGAACCCTCATAAACTAGACTCATAGAGCTTTCCAACCATATATAATTTGCTACCTAACTCTTCCCCAATTGGTTCAGATTTAATTCCAAAGTTGACCCAAAATTTGACTAACTTAACATTGCATTTTTTTATTTCTAATCCCAAGTTTGCCTTTTATTAAACATTACAAAAATTCCCACCTTGTCCTAGTTGGTCAATGTAGATGAAAAGTCAACTAGTTTGGTCAAAGAAGGTGAAAGGTCAATAAAATGCAATTTAAATGAACTTAAAAGGCTATTGAATACATGCCAGGTTCGGCGTATCACACACTAGACCACATCTGTTGCATTACGACTCAGCGAAGAAAATGGTGTCGTGTGCTAGGCGATTCGCGTATCGCGCAGGCTACTGGGAACACACCAGGGGATGGCTTCGAGGCCGCACGGTGCTTGGATCACTATGCCATTGAAGCATCAGCAATCGTCTCGTTACAACGCTCGCGTCGTTGTTTAACGAAAGCCAATGCCACATGTGCTAGGTGATTCGCGCATCATGCATGCCCCCCAGCGTCCCACTGTTTGCAACTGTATGAACAGAACTGGAGAAGCAAACTACCTTCCTACCCACGCGGTGCTTGAATCACCAAGACACTAGACCACGTCTGTCGCATTACGATTCAACGAGGACCATGGTGTCATGTGCTAGGCAATTCGCGCATCGCGTAGGCCAGTTGGAATACCCCGGGGGATGGCTTCGAGGCCGCATGGAGCTTGGATCGCCACGATATTGAACCATCAGCAATCATCTCATCGCAACGCTCGCGTCATTACTTAACGAAAGCCAAGGCCACATTTGCTAGGCGATTCGCGCATCACGCATGCCGCCCACCGTCCCCCTGTATGTACCCGTATGCACGGAACGGGACAAGCAAACTACCTTCCTTCCCACGCGAAAATTGGATCGCCATGACACTAGACCACGTCTGTCGCATTACGACTCAGCGAGGACCATGCCATAGTATGCTAGGGGAATCGCGCATCGCACAGGCCAGTGGAAACATACCGGGGGACGGCTTCGAGGCGGCATGGTGCTTGGATCGCCAGGACATTGAAGCTCCTGCATTCGTCTCATCGTAACGCTCGTGTCATTGCTTTGCGAAAGCCAATGCCACATGTGCTAGGCAATTCGTGCATCAAGCATGCCCCCCACTGTCCCCCTTGTATGCACTCATATGCATGGAACAGGACAAGCAAACTACCCACCTGCCCAAGCAGTGCTTGGATCGCCACGACACTAGACCCCGTCAAACGTATTACGACTCAGCGAGGACCATGGCATCATGTGCTAGGCAATTTACGCATTGCGTAGGCCAGTGGGAAGACACCGGGGGACGACTTCGAGGTAGCACGGTGCTTGGATTGCCATGACATTGAAGTATCAGCAATCGTCTCAACGCAATGCTCGCGTTGTTGCTTAACGAAAGCCAATTCCACATGTGCTAGGTTATTCGTGCATCACGCATATCCCCCACCGTCCCTCTGTATGCACCCGTATGCACGGAACGGGACAAGCAAACTACCTTCCTGCCCACGCGGTGCTTGGATGGCCACGACACTAACACACACACACACGTCCAATCGCATTACAACTCAGCGAGGTCCATGGCGACTTGTGCTAGGCGATTCGTGCATCGCGCAGGCCAGTGGGAACACACCGGGAGACGGCTTTGAGGCCGCAAAGTGCTTGGATCGCCACGACATTAAACCATCAGCAATTGTCTCATCGCAATGCAGGAGTCGTTGATTAATGATAGCCAATGGCACATGTGCTAGGTGATTCGCGCATCACGCATGCCCCCCACCGTCCCCATGTATGCACCCGTATACACGGAACGTGACAAGCAAACTACCTTCCTGCCCACGTAGTGCTTGGATCGCCACGACACTAGACCACATTCATCTCATTACAACACAGTGAGAACCATGGCGACATGTGCTAGGCTATTCGCACATCGCACAGGCCAGTGGGAACACGCCGGGAGATGGCTTCGAGCCCGCACGGTGCTCGAAACGCCACGACATTGAAGCATCAGCATTCGTCTCATCGCAACGCTCCAGTCGTTGCTTAACAAAAGCCAATGCCACATGTGCTAGGCGATTCGCACATTCCCCCCACCGTCCCCCAGTATGCACACGTATACAAGGAACGGGATAAGCAAACTACTTTCCTGCCCACGCGGTGCTTGGATCGCCACGACACTAGACCACGTTCGTCGTATTATGTCTCACCGAGGACCATGGTGTCGTGTGCTAGGTGATTAGCGCATCGCGCTGGCTAGTTGGAACACACCGGGCGACGGCTTCGAGGCTGCACGGTGCTTGGATCGCCACAACATTGAAGCATCAGCAATCGTCTCATCGTAACGCTCGCGTTGTTGCTTAACGATAGCCAATGCCACATGTGCTAGGCGATTCGCGCATCACGCATGCCCCCCACCGTCCCCCTGTATGCACCCGTATGCATGGAACGGGACAAGCAAACTACCTTCCAGCCCATGCGGTGATTGGATCGCCATCACACTAAACCACGTTTGTCGCATTACGACTCAGCGAGGACTATGGCGTCGTGTGCTAGGGGATTCGTGAATCGCACAGGCCCGTCGAAAACAACTGGGGGACAGCTTTAAGGCCGCATGGTGCTTGGATCGCCACAATATTGAAGCATCAGCAATTGTCTCATTGTAACACTCGCGTCATTGCTTAACGAAAGCAAAACGCCACATGTGCTAGGCAATTTACACATCACGCATGCCCCCCCACCGCCCCCCTGTATTCACCCGTATGCACAGAACGGGACAAGTAAACTACCTTCCTGCCTATGCGGTGCTTGGATCGCCACGATACTAGATCACGTCCTTCACATTACGACTCAGTGGGGACCATAGCGTCATGTGCTAGGCGATTCGTACATTGCGTAGGCTAGTGAGAACACACCGGGGATAGCTTCAAAGCCGCATGGTGCTTGGATCGCCACGACATTGAAGCATCAGCAATCGTCTCATCGCAACGCCCAAGTCGTTGCTTAACGAAAGCCAATGCCACATGTGCTAGGCGATTAGCGCATCACGCATGCCCCCCACCGTCCCTTGTATGCCCCCGTATGCACGGAACAGGACAAGCAAACTACCTTCCTGCCCCACCCGATGCTTGGATTGCCACGACACTAGACCACGTTAGTCGCATTACGACTAAGTGAGGACTAAGGCGTCGTGTGCTAAGCGATTCGTGTATTGCACAGGCCCATTGGAAAGAACTGGCGGATGGCTTCAAGGCCGCATGGTGCTTGGATCGCCACAACATTGAAGCATCAGCAATCCTCTCATCGCAACGCTCGCGTCGTTGCTTAACGAAAGCCAACACCACATGTGCTAGGCGATTCGCGCATCACGCATGCCCCCCACCGTCCTCCTATATGCACCCATATGCACGAAACGGGACAAGCAAAGTACTTTCCTGCCCACGCGGTGCTTGGATCACCACGACACTAGACCACGTCTGTCGTATTACGCGTCAGTGAGGACCATGGCGTCATGTGGTAGGCAATTTGCGCATTGCGCAGGCCAGTGGGAACACATCGAGGGACGAATTTGAGGTTGCACGGTGCTTGGATCACCACGACATTGAAGAATCAACAATCATCTCATCGCAATGCTCACGTCATTGCTTAATGGAAGCCAATGCACATATGCTAGGTGATTCACCGCATCACGTATGCCCCCCACCGTCCCACTTATGCACCCGTATGCACGGCACGGGAGAAGTAAACTACCTTCCTGCCCACGCGGTGCTTGGATTACCATGATACTAGACCACGTCCGTCGCATTACGACTCTACTAGGACCATGGCGTCGTGTGCTAGGCAATTGACGCATCGCGCAGGCCAGTTGGAACACACCGGGGGACGCCTTCGAGGCAGCACAGTGCTTGGATGGCCACGACATTGAAGCATCAGCAATCGTCTCATCGCAACGCTCGCGTCGTTGCTTAACGAAAGCCAATGCCACATGTGCTAGGCGATTCGTGTATCACGCATGTCCCCCACCATCCACCTGTATGCACCCGTATGCACGGAATGGGAAAAGCAAACTACCTTCCTGCCCACGCGGTGCTTGGATTGCCATGACACTAGACCACGTCTGTCGTATTACGACTCAGCGAGGACCATGGCATCGTGTGCTAGGCGATTCACGCATCGCGCAGGCCAGTGTGAACACACCGGGGGACAACTTCAAAGACGCATGGTGCTTGGATCGCCACGACATTCAAGCATCAGCAATCGTCTCATCACAACGCTCGCGTCGTTGCATAACAAAAGCCAATGCCACATGTGCTAGGCGATTCGCGCATCATGCATACCCCCCACTGTCCTCCTGTATGCACGGAAGGGGACAAGCAAACTACCTTCCTGCCCATGCGGTGCATGGATCGCCATGACGCTAGACCACGTCCATTGTATTAAGACTCAGCGAGGACCATGGCGTCGTGTGCTAGGCTATTCACGCAATACGTAGGCCGGTGGTAACATACCGGGTGATGGTTTCGTGGCAGCACGGTGCTTGGATCGCCACGACATTGAAACATCAGCTATCGTCTCATCACAACGCTTGCGTCATTGCTTAACGAAAGCCAATGCCACATGTGCTAGGCGATTCGCGCATCACGCATGCTCCCAACCGTCCCCTTGTATGCACCCGTATGCACGGAATGAGACTAGCAAACTACCTTTCTGCCCACGCAGTGCTTGGATTGCCACAACACTAGACCACGTCCGTCGCATTACGACCCAGCGATGACCATGGCGTCGTGTGCTAGGCGATTAACACATCGTGCAGGCCAGTAGGAACACACCGGGGGACGGTTTTGAGGCCGCACGGTGCTTGGATCGTAACGACATTGAAGCATCGGCAATCGTCTCATCGCAACGGTCACGTCGTTGCTTAACTAAAGCCAATGCCACATGTGCTAGGCGATTTGTGCATCACGCATGCCTCCTACCGTCCCCCTGTATGCACCCGTATGCATGGAACGGGACTGTAACACCCCGATCCCTCTCGAGACCGGGAGTTCTATCAATCAATCTAATCACAACCCAATTCCAAACCCGGGCAAAATTTTGGAAAAACGGACGGAGTCTCCCCTGTTTCTAGGCAAAAAGCAAACCTGCGACAGCATATAAATGGACCAATACCATGTCCAAACATTCAATCACCTCAAGGCCATCCGAGCCTTGTTCTCAACAAGCAACCACAAGCAAATATACATACATTTTCAAGTACTAGACTATTCTAACTTTTCCTTTAACCATACAAACATGCTTAGTAATTAAACTACACCAACCTATTGCATAAGTTAGACTATCATATCTTTCTATCTTTTTCCTTTGTCATTACAAACATACATTGAAATTAAGCTACATTAACTAAATACATAATCTAACTTATCAAACCACCTCCACAATCTAATGAAACTTAAATTACATCCCTTTTGACATTAAATACATATAATACATAAAAGCATACATCATTACAACTTTGACAACTCAAGTCACATAGGCATGCAAGACAACTCTTCAAGCATGGACTTTCACGAAATCACGAACTTTCCAACTAACATGGCATTTCCTGAAATGTGGTGGTGAGGAGTGAGTATACACAACACGTATTCTCAGTGAGGGCGAGACAGATATCGAGTTGGAGAGAAAGAAGTTCGTGCAATGCAAATAGGCACTTAATCAATACAATCAATAAAAAGGTATTCAATATAAACAACAAAACAATAAACCGTTTAGGAAAGCATTAACATAACCAATCAAAGCTATACCACACTTTGAAGGCTATGGTTCACTCGAGCGAGCAATGTACCGATCACGATTTCGATGACTTTAACGATGACGCGCCGGCCCAAACCACCTTATAACACCAGTTTGGAATACCCCGGAAGTATCCATCAATCTACGACCCAAATCTCCCTGGGAGGCAACCCAAGCGAGAAGAGGGAATAGCAACGGAGCTAGAGCAACCAACACTGGCAACCCGAGGCTACCCAGAGAGGCCCATCACTCACGCGCGGGACACTATGCAATGCAAGACTCGATACAGGGTGATAAACGAGCTATATCAAGCAATCTCAACAATTGATAAACATTTCAATCAATAATCAACTCTAACAAGCGTAATAAGCATTAAAAAACATTTGCAATCAAACAAGTAACAAGAACAATACCAACTAACATTATCAAGCAATAACAAGTATTCTATAGGCATTATAAGCATTCTATAGGCAACATAAGCATTCTATAAGCAATATAAGCATTCTATAATCAATATAATCATTCTATAAGCAATATAAGCATTCTATAATCAATATTCTATGAAAACACACAAACTCACAAAAATGACCCCAACTTCAAAACACTACTACTTTCAAACGAGCCATGAGATTTGGAAACCGACTTCACCAATCCTTCTAGGTCACTATAAGGTACGTCTAAAGACCCCGAAACCCTACTTAACCCTAGAATTCACGCAAAGCCCCGATTTTCCCCTTTGCTCGTTTGAACTACAGCTACCTCAACCGATCACCCTACCAATGTCATAACTGCACCAAAAGTGCTTTCATGGCATACTACGACAATGCTTTCACGCAAAACGAGGAAATACCAAACTTGACCAGAACAACCCCAACATAAACCTGGATATTTTTTCCTATTTTTCCATTACACAAACAAAATAAACCACGCATTTTAGCATTTAAGCATATCTAGCACCTTTATGCATCAATAGAACGCAACTCGGAGCAAAATTTTGAACGGGGGTTTACTATTCACGCTTTTCACTATTCAATCAACATTTGAAATACAATAATCAATTTTAACCACATAAATTGCTAAAAACTTACAAAAGTAAAGTCTACTAACATCATAGAACATATTTCAAGCAACAAAATGAATTAAACAACATTCTATACGCAATTTCTAAAAATTAAAGTCTTGACATCATATTTTCTAATGCGCAAATAACGATGCATCTCTCACCTTAGCTGCTAATAGACGCTAGGAAAACAACATTAGAAGCCTCGGAAATGATCCCGTGCAAGTCCTCGCAAAGATTTGAAGATTTGAAGTTGAAAATTCTTTTTTTTTTCTTTTCTCCTTGAACTCTTGGTTTTCTCTCTTTATTTTTCAGCTTTTCGTTTGCTTTTCTATGCTATTTTATGCTTATAAAAGATGACAACAATAGTCAATGGTCAAGGCTTCGGTCAACCCGCTAAACCAAAACAGTTATGCGCGACCTTACGAAAATAGACATAACTTCTTCTAGAAAACTCCAATTCACGAACGGTTTGAAGCCTCAGAAACTAGACTCATAGAGCTTTCCAACCATATATAATTTGCTACATAACTCTTCCCCAATTGGTTCAGATTTAATTTCAAAATTGACCCAAAATTTGACTAGCTTAACATTGCAATTTTTTTTTATTTCTAATCCCAAGTTGCCCTTTATTAAACATTTCAAAAATTCCCACCTTGTCCTAGTTGGTCAATGTAGATGAAAAGTCAACTAGTTTGGTCAAAGAAGGTGAAAGTTCAATAAAATGCAATTTAAATGAACTTTAAATGCTATTGGGCACATGCCAAGTTCGGGGTATCACAAGGACAAGCAAACTACCTTCCTGTCCACGTAGTGCTTAAATAGCCATGACACTAGACCACGTCAGTCGCATTAGGACTCATCGAGGACCATGGCGTCGTGTGTTAGGCGATTCGCCCAGGCCAGTGGCAACACACCAGGGGATTACTTCGAGGCCACACGATGCTTGGATCGCCATAACATTGAAGCATCAGCAATCGTCTCATCGCAACGCTCGCGCCGTTGCTTAACTAAAGCTAATGCCACATGTGCTAGGCTATTTGAGCATCACACATGCCCCCCATCGTCTCCCTGTATGCACCCGTATGCATGGAATGGGACAAGCAAACTACCTTGCTACCTATGCGGTGCTTGGATTGCCACGACACTTGACCACGTCTATCGCATTACGACACAGGGAGGACTATGGCGTCGTGTGTTAGGAGATTCGCGCATTGCGCAGGCCAGTTGGAACACACCAAGGGACGGCTTCGAGGCCGCACGGTGCTTGGATCTCCACGACATTGAAACATCAGCATTTGTCTTATCACAACGCTCACATTGTTGCTTAACGAAAACCAATGCCACATGTGCTAGGCGATTCGCGCATCACGTATGCCCCCCACCGTCCCCTTGTATGCACCCGTATGCACGGAACGAGACAAGCACACTACCTTCCTGCCCACGCGATGATTGGATCGGCACGACACTAGACCACGTTCGTCGCATTACGACTCAGTGAGGACTATGGCATCATATGCTAAGCGATTCGCTTATCGTACAGGCCCGTCGGAAACAACTGGGGGATAGCTTCAAGGCCGCATGGTGCTTGGATCGCTACAACATTGAAGCATCAGTAATCGTCTCATCGCAATGCTCGCGTCATTGCTTAACGAAAGCCAATGCCACATGTGGTAGGCGACTCGCACATCACGCATGCCCCACACCGTCCCCCAGTATGCACCCGTATACATAGAATGGGACAAGAAAACAACCTTCCTGCCCACCCGGTGATTGGATGGCCACGACACTAGACCACGTTCATCGCATTACGACTCAGCGAGGACTATGGCGTCATGTGCTAGGTGATTCGCCCATCGCATAGGCCTGTTGGAAACAACTTGGGGACAGCTTCAAGGCTGCATGGTGCTTGGATAGCTACAACATTGAAGCATCAGCAATCGTCACATCACAGCGCTCGTATCGTTGCTAAATGAAAGCCAACGCCACATGCGCTATGGAATTTGCGCATCACGCATGGCCCCCTCCGTCCCCCTGTATGCACCTGTATGCACAGAATGGGACAAGCAAACTACCTTCTTGCCTACGCGGTGCTTGGATCGCAACGACACTAGACCACGTCCATCGTATTACGACTCAGTGAGGACTATGGCGTTGTCTGATAGGCAATTCATGTATCACACAGGCCAGTGGGAACACACCGGGGGACGACTTCAAGGCCGCATGGTGCTTGGATCGCTATGACATTGAAGCATCAGCAATCGTCTCATCGTAACGCTCGAGTTGTTACTTAACGAAAGCCAATGCCACATGTGCTTGGCGATTCGCGCTTCACGCATGCCCCCCACCGTCCCCTGTATGCACCTTTACGCACGGAACGAGACAAGCAAACTACCTTCCTGCCCACGCGGTGCATGGATCGCCACGACACTAGACCACGTTCGTCACATTATGACTCACCGAGGACTATGGCGTCGTGTGCTAGGTGATTCGCGTATCGCACAGGCCCGTTGGAAACAACTGGGGGACAACTTCAAGGACACATGGTGCTTGGATCGCCACAACATTGAAGCATCAGTAATCGCCTCAACGCAACGCACGCGTCGTTGCTTAATGAAAGCCAACGCCACATGTGCTAAGGCATTCGCGCATCACGCATACCCCCCACCGTCCCCCGGTATGCACCCATATGCACAGAACGGGACATGCAAACTACTTTCTTGCCCACGCGGTGCTTGGATCACCACGACACTATACCACGTCTGTCGTATTACGCGTCAGCGAGGACCATGGCGTCGTGTGCAAGGCAATTCGCGCATTACACAGGCCAGTGGGAACACATCGGGGGACGGCTTCGAGGCCTCACAGTGCTTGGATCACCATGATATTGAAGCATCAGCAATCATCTCATCGCAATGCTTGCATCGTTGCTTAACGGAAACCAATGCACATGTGCTAGGCGATTCACGCATCACGCATGCCCCCCACCATCCCCCTTATGCACCTGTATGCATATAATGGGAGAAGTAAACTACCTTTCTGCCCACGAGGTGCTTGCATCACCAAGACACTAGACCACCTCCGTCGCATTACGACTCAGCGCGGACCATGGCGTCGTGTGCTAGGCAATTCGTGAAACACACAGGCCAGTTGAAACATACCGGGGGACGGCTTCGAGGCTACACGGTGCTTGGATCACCACGACATTGAAGCATCAGCAATCGTCTCATCGCAACGCTCGTGTCGTTGCTTAATGAAAGCCAATGCCACATGTGCTTGGTGATTCGCGCATTACGCATGCCCCCCACCGTCCCCCTGTATGCACTCGTATGCACGGAATGGGACAAGCAAACTACCTTCCTGCCCACGCGATGCTTGGATTGGCATGACACTAGACCACGTCTGTCGCATTACAACTCAGCAAGGACCATGGCATCGTGTGCTAGGCGATTCACGCATCGCGCAGGCTAGTGGGAACAGACCGGGGGATGACTTCGACGCCGCATGGTTGTTGGATCACCACGACATTGAAGCATCAGTAATCGTCTCATTGCAACGCTCGCGTCGTTGCTTAACGAAAGTCAACGCCACATGTGCTAGGCGATTCATGCACCATGCATACCCCCCACCGTCCCCCTGTATGCACCTGTATGCGCAGAACAGGACAAGCAAACTACCTTCCCGCCTACGCGGTGCTTGGATCGCCACGACACTAGACCACGTCCATCGCATTACGAGTCAGCGAGAACCATTGCGTCATGTGCTAGGCGATTCGCGCATCACGCTGGCCATTGCTAACATACTAGGGGACCGCTTCGTGGCAGCACGGTGCTTGGATCACCACGACATTGAAGCATCAGCTATCATCTTATCGCAATGCTAGTGTCGTTGCTTAACAAAAGCCAATGCCACATGTGCTAGGCGATTCGCGCTTTACGCATGTCCCCAACCATCCCCCTATATGTACCCGTATGCACGGAACGGGACAAGCAAACTACCTTTCTGCCTACGCAGTGCTTGGATCGCCACGACACTAAACCACGTCCGTTGCATTACGACTCAGCGAGGACCATGGCATCGTAAGCGAGGCGATTCGTGCATCGCGCAGGCCAGTGGGAACACACTGGGAGACGGCTTTGAGGCCGCACGGTGCTTGGATCGCAACGACAATGAAGCATCAACAATTGTCTCATCACAACGCTCAAGTTGTTGCTTAACAAAAGACAATGCCACATGTGCTAGGCAATTCGCGCATCACGTATGCCTCCCACGGTCCCCCTGTATGCACCCGTATGCACAAAACGGGATAAGCATACTACCTTCCTGCCAACGCGGTGCTTCGATCGCCACGACACTTGACCACGTCCGTCGCATTACGACTCAAAGAGGACTATGGCGTCGTGTGCCAAGCGATTCGCGCATCGCACAGGCCCGTCGGCAAAAACTGGGGGACAGCTTCAAGGCCGCATGGTGCTTGAATCGTCACAACATTAAAGCATCAGTAATCATCTCATCGCAATGCTTGCGTCGTTGCTTAACGAAAGCCAACGCCACATGAGCTAAGCGATTCGCTCATCACGCATGCCCCCTACCGTCCCCCTGTATGCACCCATATGCACGGAACGGGACAAGCAAACTACATTCCTGCTGTTATAACCCGAACCCGGCATGCATTTATTAGCACTTGACTACATTGGATTAAATGTTTAATTAGTTAAATCATCTAATTTTCACTGTTTTGCTATTTCTTTTAGAAGAATTCGAAAAGGATTTATATTAATTGATTAAAAGATTATTACTTATTTCTAATAATTGTAGTAATTGAATTTATTCTCTTGCGATTAATTAAGTGTCGTCTTAAATGTTAATATTTAATTGCACTTGATTACATGTTTATATTTATTTGTTCATTTGTAACTTAACATTAACTTCATAATTCTTTAAAATATTCTAGGAATAGTTAAATTAATTGATTTTAAATGAATATTGATTACTTTGACTATTTTGATTATTTTAAAAATTGGTTTTAATTTTCTTGCATTAAATTACTTGGTTTTCAATTTAATGAGAAAAGTAACTCCGAGCCGGAGTTAATTTTAAACTATTCTACTTTTCAAAGAATTAGATTTTTATATTATTGTTCATCACTTTATTAGCGATCGATTAGTGACCGTTCGATCGTAGAATTTCAAAATAATAGTCAGAGAAATATTTTTCAGATTTAGTGAAAAATGTTTTTAGCTTAATTTAACTAGTTTTAGTTGTTTTTCATTTAATTGCATTGTTTTAACATGAATTGGAATTAATGGCATCAAAATAAGCTTATTTGACTATTTTTAATTAAAGTTTGATTTTGTAAAAGACAAAAATGCCCCTTGTCACCTAATAAATAATAAAACAATGCAAAAATCAAACAAAACAAAATGCCAAATGACCATTTTGTCCTATCCATGGCCGAAGCTTCAAGGGGAGAAAAAGAAAAAGATTTTTTTGCATTTTCTTCTACAATTGCGCGTGGCATTGCTCGGGGGTCGTGGCTCGGGTCCTTGCGGGTCTTGGTCTTCAATCTCTGTGAGGGTTTTCACGCTTTTGTGCATTTTATTACAAATTTGATTTTTGAGTCAATTTTTTAGATTCGATATTTATCACGTTATAATGCATGTTGTTGCTTGAAATAGCTTGCTTAAGGTTCGTAGAGCATTGTTTGATAGTTATTTAGCAATTTTTACAGTTGAAAACGCGTATTTCAAATTGGGGAAAAACATGAATAGTGAATTATGAATAGTAAACCCTAGAATTTTGGATTTCGATCCGAATTGCGATTGATTGATTTGGATAGGTGCCATTAGTGATAGAAAGATAAAATGTGAAATAAAAACGGATCGACCTTTGTTAAAATTGGAAATTAGACAAAGATACGTAAAGGGGCCGTTTGACCAAAAGTTGACCGAGCTCGAATTGAGTTGGGGGTTTCGTAATTGAGGGCATGGAAGTACTTTTGGCGCTATTGTGGCGTTGATTGAATGACCGGTTAGCATAGCTATAGTTCAAACGCAGTAGGTGGACTTTCGGCTCTCGGGTGAGAAAGTGAAGTTTAGAGACATAGAAACGTGCCCTGTAGTACCTGAGTAAATGTAGTGAAATCGGTTTCCTAATCCCATAGCTCGTTTGCTCGTAATTGTCCTTGGAAGTTGGGGTTGAATAGTGATATTTGTTGTTTTCGTGTTTGAACTGCCGTTACTTGTTTAAATGTTGTTATTGTTGCTTATTATTGCTTGTTATGCTTGAAAAGTTAGTTGAATGCTAGTATGGATTGTGATTGCTTGTTATCTCGTTTGTTGTCACTAGTTTGTATTGTTGTGCTATCGCTCGTTTATTGACTTGTATCGAGTCTTGCATTGCATAGTGTCTCGCGCGTGAGAGATAGGCCTCTCTGGGTAGCCTTGGGTTGCCAGTATTGGTTGTTCTAGCTCCACTGCTACTCCCTTTCTCGCTTGGGTTGCCTCCCAGGGAGATTTGGGTCGTAGATTGATGGATACTTCCGGGGTATTCCAAACTGGTGTTATAAGGTGGATGCGCGCTTATTGTCATCGTTGTCAACATCAAGCTCGAGGTTGATGTATCGCTCGTGAAATGGTACATTGCTCGTATGAGTGAACCACAGCCTTCAGAGTGTGGTATAGCTTTAAAGGGCTGTGTTAATGCTTTCTTGGTTGTTTATAGTATTGTTGTTTGTATTGAATGTTTCCTTATTGTCTTTATTGCTTAACTGTGTTTATTTGCATTGCACAATTTTCTTTCTCTCCAACTCGATATCTGTCTCGCCCTCACTGAGTATACATGTTGTGTATACTCATTCCTCACCACCACATTTTAGGAAATGCCATGTTAGCTGGAAAGTTCGTGAATATGTGTTAGTTCGGGCCTGAAGAGTTGTCTTGCGTGCTTTGTGGCTTGAGCTGTCAAAGATGTAAAGGTGTATTTTCATATGTTGTGTGTAATTATTGATAAAAGAAATGTAATTTAATCTAGCTAAGTAGTTGAGGTAGATTGATAAGTTAGATATGTATTCAGTAGTGTAGTTAACCTCGTTGCATGTTGTAATTGTCTAAAAGAAAAGAGTGAGAATGGTTTGATAGTATATTTTGTGCAGTAGATTAGTATGGATTAAGTGTCAAGCTTGAATGTTCTTGTAAAAGATGTAAAGAGATAGGTTAGTTTTGAACTGAAAATGTATATTATATGTTGTGTTAGTTGTTGAGAACCAAGGCTCGGATGGCCTTGAGGTGGTTGAATGTTTGGACATGGTATTGGTCCACTTATATGCTGTCGCAGGTTTTTACATTTCGCCTAGAAACAAGGGAGACTCCGTCCGTTTTCCCTGAAAATTTATGCCCGCGTTTGGTTTGGGTTGTGATTAGATGGATCGTTAGAACTCCCAGTCTCGAGAGGGATCGGGGTGTTACAGGTGGTATCAGAGCTTGTTTAGCTCATAAGCCGGGACAGGGTCCTCGGCCTGGTGGGTAGTGACCCTTGAATGTGTGCTTGTTAATTGTGTCTTGAAAGTGTATGCTTGAATGTGAGAATGTGTGTCTTGACTTGAATGTATGCACTTATGTGATAAAGTTATGTGTTATGTGTTATGTGTTAAATGTTTCTCAAGAAAGGTGAAATGTCTAGTTGTCTATCGAATTGACTTATTGAATTGGCATCGTGAATTGAATTGATCTTGTGAATTGTTAATTGCTTGAAGTATTACTTGTAATGTGTGTATAGAATGTCTTGAATTAGCGATGCCTTGATTTGAATTGATTATGTTGTGCTTGAATTGATTGTCATGTTTGAATGACCTTGATGATTAAATGGTTTTGTGAACTTTTGTGTAAACTTTCTTACATAATAGTTTAAGGCATGTGTATAAATGTGATATTGTGGCATTCATACATGTCCCGTGGAATTGGTAAGAAATACTTTTTCCTCCCCTGAAGAAGTGGTTCACAGCTGGCCATCCAAGGTGTATGGATTGGCAAGAAATGAATGGCATTTCACTAGCCTTGATTTGGAAGTTGGTGTTTTCTTTTGGAGCTTGGTTATTGGCAAATCTCTATGGTCCTTTTATGTGCTTAACAGTTGTGAAAAAGATAACTTTCTTTGGGGTTTCGGTATGATGGCTCTTGGTAGCATTCTTTGGCTTCGTTATTGGGTATTCTTTGGAACTTCTGTTGGCACTTCTTGGTAGACTTGGCTGTTGGGGTTCCTCTATGATTATCTCCTATGCTTAGTAAAAATGACTTTCATTGGAGTTCTTATTGGAGTTGCTGCATAATATTGTCTACAATATCTTTGTTCTGGTCCTTCTTGATATTTTATTGGCAATCGTGATTGGAAATCTTCAATAGCATATGGTGTACCTGTACGGCTTTTCCTCTGGTATTTTACCCAATATTCGATAGCAATATTATTTTGGGAATCTACTTGGTTATTCAGCTTGGTGTTCATTCATGGACTTTTGATAAGTATATATATGTTGGCGTACATTTTGGATTTCCTAATCAGATGCTTCTTGAGCTATATATTGAAAGACTTGAAACTTCTGTAATAAGATTGACTGGGTTTCTTGTTTGGAGTCTTCCTGAGTGGTACTTGGGATTCTTGGTTAGACTCTGCCTCAGATTGTTTATTGGTATGTTCTTGGTACTTTTAGTTGGGATTCTATTATGGCATTCTCTAGAATCCTTAGTGGCCATTTATTTAGTAATTACTTATTGGGTAAACTTGGCTACATTCTTACCGGAGCATTGTTCGGTGGGCATTCTACTAGTATTTTCCTTATTGGCATTTATTGGAAGATCCTACACTTGGAATTCTGTTTGGACATATTATCTTGTACTATTTACGGCTTCTCCTTCGGCCTTTCCACTCAGGGGAAATCTATATTTGCTGTTTGACTAAGATGTTGCGGTAGGAACACAGTGATTGGAAGATTTCATTTAGAGGTTGGCCTTTGGTATTCTTCTCTATATTCCTTTACAGAATTTTCAGCTGGGTCTATTTATGGTAGTCAGTACTGCATGAGGTGCATCTACTCTGGCTATCTCTTAACTTTCTTATTTGGTACTTGTTAGACTTCTATTGAAGAATCTTAAATAGGGTATCTCTTCCTGCCATTAGTATGTGGTATTGATAACATCTACAGTATCTTTGCTTCAGTCTTTAGTTGGTGTTTCCTCGGCATTCTTGATTGGAATTTCTATTCGGGATTTCCTACGAGTATTCTTATATATTATCCTACTCAGCAACCGATGAAGATTTATCAGAGTTGGATTTTAGATGATGCAGAGTCCTATTAGAAGAAGAATTGCGAGGACACAATTGTTTTAAGGGGGGAAGGATGTGATAACTCGAACCCGGCATGCATTTATTAGCACTTGACTGCATTTGATTAAATGTTTAATTAGTTAAATCATCTAATTTTCACTGTTTTGCTATTTCTTTTAGAAGAATTCGAAAAGGATTTATATTAATTGATTAAAAGATTATTACCTATTTCTAATAATTGTAGTAATTGAATTTATTCTCTTGCGATTAATTAAGTGTCATCTTAAATGTTAATATTTAATTGCACTTGATTACATGTTTATATTTATTTGTTCATTTGTAACTTAACATTAAATTCATAATTCTTTAAAATATTCTAGGAATAGTTAGATTAATTGATTTTAAATGAATATTGATTACTTTGACTATTTTGATTATTTTAAAAATCGGTTTTAATTTTCTTGCATTAAATTACTCGGTTTTCAATTTAATGAGAAAAGTAACTCCGAGCCAAAGTTAATTTTAAACTATTCTACTTTTCAAAGAATTAGAGTTTTATATTATAGCTCATCACTTTATTAGCGATCGATTAGTGACCGTTCGATCGTACAATTTCAAAATAAGAGTTAGAGAAATATTTTTCGGATTTAGTGAAAAATGTTTTTAGCTTAATTTAACTAGTTTTAGTTGTTTTTCATTTAATTGCATTGTTTTAACATGAATTGGAATTAATGGCATCAAAATAAGCTTATTTGACTATTTTTAATTAAAGTTTGATTTTGTAAAAGACCAAAATGCCCCTTGTCCCCTAATAAATAATAAAACAATGCAAAAATCAAACAAAACAAAATGCCAAATGACCATTTTGTCCTATCCATGGCCGAAGCTTCAAGGGGAGAAAAAGAAAAAGATTTTTTTGCATTTTCTTCTACAATTGCGCGTGGAATTGCTCGGGGGTCGTGGCTCGGGTCCTTGCGGGTCTTGGTCTTCAATCTCTATGAGGGTTTTCACGCTTTTGTGCATTTTATTACGAATTTGATTTTTGAGTCAATTTTTCAGATTCGATATTTATCACGTTATAATGCCTGTTGTTGCTTGAAATAGCTTGCTTAAGGTTCGTAGAGCATTGGTTGATAGTTATTTAGCAATTTTTACGGTTGAAAACGCGTATTTCTAATTGGGGAAAAACATGAATAGTGAATTATGAATAGTAAACCCTAGAATTTCGGATTTCGATCCAAATTGCGATTGATTGATTTGGATAGGTTCCATTAGTGATAGAAAGATAAAATGTGAAATAAAAATGGATCGGCCTTTGTTAAAATTGAAAATTAGACAAAGATACGTAAAGGGGCCGTTTGACCAAAAGTTGACCGAGCTCGAATTGAGTTGGGGGTTTCGTAATTGAGGGCAAGGAAGTACTTTTGGCGCTGTTGTGGCGTTGATTGAATGACTGGTTAGCATAGCAGTAGTTCAAACGCAGTAGGTGGACTTTCGGGTCTCGGGTGAGAAAGTGAAGTTTAGAGACATAGAAACGTGCCTTGTAGTGCCTGAGTAAATGTAGTGAAATCGGTTTCCTAATCCCGTAGCTCGTTTGCTCGTAATTGTCCTTGGAAGTTGGGGTTGAATAGTGATATTTGTTGTTTTCGTGTTTGAACTGCCGTTACTTGTTTATATGTTGTTATTGTTGCTTATTATTGCTTGTTATGCTTGAAAAGTTAGTTGAATGCTAGTATGGATTGTGATTGCTTGTTATCTCGTTTGTTGTCACTAGTTTGTATTGTTGTGCTATCGCTCGTTTATTGCCTTGTATCGAGTCTTGCATTGCATAGTGTTTCGCGCGTGAGTGATGGGCCTCTCTGGGTAGCCTCGGGTTGCCAGTGTTGGTTGCTCTAGCTCCGCTGCTATTCCCTTTCTCGCTTAGGTTGCCTCCCAGGGAGATTTGGGTCGTAGATTGATGGATACTTCCGGGGTATTCCAAACTAGTGTTATAAGGTGGATGCGCGCTTATTGTCATAGTTGTCAATATCAAGCTCGAGGTTGATGTATCGCTCGTGAAATGGTACATTGCTCGTATGAGTGAACCACAGCCTTCAGAGTGTGGTATAGCTTTAAAGGGCTGTGTTAATGCTTTCTTGGTTGTTTATAGTATTGTTGTTTGTATTGAATGTTTCCTTATTGTCTTTATTGCTTAACTGTGTTTATTTGCATTGCACAATTTTCTTTCTCTCCAACTCGATATCTGTCTTGCCCTCACTGAGTATACGTGTTGTGTATACTCATTCCTCACCACCACATTTTAGGAAATGCCATGTTAGCTGGAAAGTTCGTGAATATGTGTTAGTTCGATCCTGAAGAGTTGTCTTGCGTGCTTTGTGGCTTGAGCTGTCAAAGATGTAAAGGTGTATTTTCATATGTTGTGTGTAATTATTGATAAAAGAAATGTAATTTAATCTAGCTAAGTAGTTGAGGTAGATTGATAAGTTAGATATGTATTCAGTAGTGTAGTTAACCTCGTTGCATGTTGTAATTGTCTAAAAGAAAAGAGTGAGAATGGTTTGTTAGTATATTTTGTGCAGTAGATTAGTATGGATTAAGTGTCAAGCTTGAATGTTCTTGTAAAAGATGTAAAGAGATAGGTTAGTTTTGAACTGAAAATGTATATTATATGTTGTGTTAGTTGTTGAGAACCAAGGCTCGGATGGCCTTGAGGTGGTTGAATGTTTGGACATGGTATTGGTCCACTTATATGCTGTCGCAGGTTTTTACATTTCGCCTAGAAACAAGGGAGACTCCGTCCGTTTTCCCTGAAAATTTATGCCCGCGTTTGGTTTGGGTTGTGATTAGATGGATCGTTAGAACTCCCAATCTCGAGAGGGATCGGGGTGTTACAGGTGGTATCAGAGCTTGTTTAGCTCATAAGCCGGGACAGGGTCCTCGGCCTGGTGGGTAGTGACCCTTGAATGTGTGCTTGTTAACTGTGTCTTGAAAGTGTATGCTTGAATGTGAGAATGTGTGTCTTGACTTGAATGTATGCCATTATGTGATAAAGTTATGTGTTATGTGTTAAATGTTTCTCAAGAAAGGTGAAATGTCTAGTTGTCTATCGAATTGACTTATTGAATTGGCATCGTGAATTGAATTGATCTTGTGAATTGTTAATTGCTTGAAGTATTACTTGTAATGTGTGTATAGAATGTCTTGAATTAGCTATGCCATGATTTGAATTGATTATGTTGTGCTTCAATTGATTGTCATGTTTGAATGACCTTGATGATTAAATGGTTTTGTGAACTTTTGTGTAAACTTGCTTACATAATAGTTTAAGGCATGTGTATAAATGTGATATTTTGGCATTCATACATGTCTCGTGGAAATGGTAAGAAAGACTTCTTCCTCCCCTGAAGAAGTGGTTCACAGCTGGCCTTCCAAGGTGTATAGATTGGCAAGAAATGAATGGCATA